>NW_006774075.1:4329421-4354009 GCF_000442215.2 Lipotes vexillifer
CGTACCCCGGTCCGGGAAGATCCCACACGCCGCGGAGCGGCTGGGCCCGTGAGCCATGGCCGCTGAGCCTGCGCGTCTGGAGCCCGTGCTCTGCAATGGGAGAGGCCACAGCAGGCTGTGGAAACAAAAAAAAAAAAAAAAAAAAAAAAAAGTGAAAGAAAATCATACTCTTTTTTTTAATGTGAAGCTTTTGTTGACTTGAATAGCAGTCATAAAGCAGTGAAAACAGAAGCTCTTCTTAAACTTAATTATAGATACACTAGTAGTTCTTTATAGTCAACTCTTCTTTTGCATGTCTAATGTCTTGCATTATCTTTTCACATTTACATTTATTAAGCAAAGAAAAAATGATTGTTAAACAGTCTACATACATTAAGCAAAGCTTTTCTTCCCCTCTGCTTTGAAAAATATCCTACTCCGTACTGGGGTTTAAATAAATGGCACTATTTATTAATTCACAAAGACATATAGCTTTGTGATTATGAACAACGGAAAATATGAGAAAAGGTAAAGTTGGCATAAGAAAATCTTTACAGAAAAATTTCATGTCAGTCAAAAACATTAAAGCTTGATGATTTGAAACTACAATCGCTAAGCCTTGGGCATAAAACAAGAAAGCGACAAGGCTGACTGAATAAAACACACATTCACCAACAGTTGGCAGGTTTTGAAAGTGCTAAGATATGAATGTTGGGCTTTATATATTTATAAATATGTATTAATGCTTGTCTATAGGTATTTAAAACTATTTAGAGGTACGATTCTTCAGGAAAATAGCAATATAAAAATATTCATAGATTGAAAATGCAATAAAAGAAACACAAAATGCAATATTTGGGAAAAATATTGACACATGATGGCCATTAAATATCTAAAAGATGTTAAAAAGTACGTTCTTAACATTGAATATTTAGGTGGAGTTTGAAATTTAACTTTTGCTTTTACATTAAACGCAGAAAGACATTTTCTTTTTCTTAATCAAATGTGGTGTTTTGCCTACCAAGCAATGCTCAGACAAGGCAGAGCTGTCATCAGAAAGCTGATTCAAGATGGGGAAGGATGAATTTCTACTTACAAAGAGAGGACAAAGGCAGGATCTTGCAGTCAGGGTTTTAGAGTTGGACTTTGAGTGAAAAAGGTCATTAGAGCCATTATCAATGTCACTTTGGAAGATGTCAATTAGGACTGCAGTTCTGAAGGGATCTTTAATTTATTTATCTATGTATGCCATTTATTAAACCAAAAAAAAATCAACTAGACCTAATGTGATAGTTTGCAATATATAAAAATATTGAATCATTATGTTATACACCTGAAACTAATATAAATTATATATGTCAAGTATACCTCAATTAAAAAATACCAAGACAGCTCTAGAAAAGTACGATTTTAATTGCTTTCCCTCCAAAGGCAAATGTTTTTTTGGACCAAATCAAGAAAGCTATAAAAGGCTTTATTATGTGAGAGTCTCAATGTGCATTGGACTGAGCCCTCTTGATTCCACTGTTCTTAATTCTACCTGGTTCACTCTTATCTTCCTTCTTAAATATACCCCTATTCCACTATAATATTTTATCCACTATAACCATATAGCTTCTGAGATAGTCTCCTGTTTGAACTAATCCTCTCCTCTCACTGTCCTTAAACAATGCTATTAGGACCATATTCCCAGATATTCAATGGAGTGAAACAGTATAAGTTAAAAACAAACAAACAAGCAAAAAAACATATCATAGATGTCCCCTAAATGCTAAAAGTTTGCAAGTAGACTCAGATGAATGTGTACTGTGTCAACGGTCTTTAGTATTTTTACACATTTTACTTCATATAATTTCCTATTCAGCACTGGTGTTTAACAATTTACAGATTAATTAAAAGGAGAATTTCTAGATTTAAACAACAACAACAACAAAATACACCTGTCTCTGAATCATATCTTCACATAAGTGGAAAGGACATAACTCATCTAGCCTATTCTCTCTCCGAAGTAGAAATACTTAATTACCTCCTGAAGTGTCACCAGCCTTTCCTTGAAGGGTAAAAATTATGGAGAGTTCAGTACTTCTCAAGACAACCCATTCTGTTTTTGGCTCAATATCTTTGTTAGAGCATTCTCCCTTTTATTGGTTTAGTTCTAGAATTTCCGTTTATGATTATGCTTCTATCAAATAAAACAAGATGCAACTGGAACACTTTTACACTGATTATAGTTAGAATGTCTATTTACTTCTTGAATTTTTCCCTAAATTAACATTACCTTATGCCTCTCTTGTTTTTGGTATAATGATGCAGTGATAGTTTTATTATAATTATTTTAACAACTGGCACAGTGCCTCTCAATTAGGAAACTTTCTTTACTTGAAAAAAAAAAAAGTACCTTGAGCTAGGAAGGACCTCAAAAGCTATGTTGACAGGGGGCCAGTTGAAAGACAAATGTATGTGGCTGATTTGCACGCAAGAGAGAAATGTGTTTTACCCAAAGAATGAAGTTTTTGTTGGGTGGAAGAGGAAGCAAGACTGAGGGAAGCTGAAAAAACTTTCCTCTCCTTCCCACTCAATGCACTGAATGCAAAAGCCAAGAGACATTTTACGAAACATGATGACTTTGTTGCCAGAGGGTAACAAAGGGGAGAAGGGATTTTGTCCTTATTTAGCTTTGATGGTTAGTGTCGCGCTGTAGGTTGGTGCATGATGGGAACTTCTTATCTGCAAGGCTAATTTTATTGTAATGAGGGCACAAGGAGCAAAAGGTTACATTTGGATGCCAGAGCTTCCTGCCTTTTCCCAACTTTCTTTCCTCTAGGACCCCTGTCACCCCAAAATGTTTGGTTTCCTGTCATTCTGGAGGTTCCTGCTTTTTTTTCTGCTGAAGGATCTCCGTTGTTCACAAGGTGTATGGATTCCTGCTATTTGGCCTATCCCCCCTTCTCTGCTCATATCTAGCTAGCTGCCTACTCTAATAACTTCAGTTCACATTTCAAGACATTTGCAGATACCACGTAAACCTGCCTCCCATTGCCATTTGACATCTTCTTTAAATTCTGCCATTCGTTCCTCTGTAGCGAAGGCATTGATGTTTTGTGAAATATGAAGCAGGTGTTGAATTTCACATCTGGGTATATTCTATGCAACAGGCAGAACACACTCATATCAAGAAGCTTGAGAAAACCATATGAATATGAGTGTATTGGGAGATTGTAGAAATGTTATGAGTATGCTAAATTTTTGTATTCCATGGAATTACACCTAGATGTTTTAAACATGTAAGGATTATACCTAAATACTATTTTAAAAAATCCCTATTTTCCTTTTCTGCATGTAGCATAAAATGTACTCCCCAGAAAATAATGCAAAAGTGAAAAAAATGAGCCAACTGTTTCAGAGTTCTCATTTACTCTGTGGTTAATTTATCTCATTTATGAACTCTAAAAAACTGAAATATACCCCCCCCAAAAAAGCCTAACAAGTTCACATAAATGCCCTCTTTCTGTTTTGAAAATTTCTAATTTACCATTTTCAGCTTCAAAATAAGTTAGCATCTCTCACAACATAATTTAAATGATCAGTGGGTGAGTTATGCTTTGAGAAATTTAAATTACCCATTTACTCATTCAACAAATATTTACTGATTGCCTACTATATGCCAAACACTGTTGTAAGAGTTAATTTTACAAAAATGAAAAAGACATAGCCTTCATCCTGCATACTCTTAGTAACTAATGGAATGACAAGTAAACAAATTTATTTTTTATTTTTAAGCAAATTAAACCAAGTTTCAAAACAACATGTATAGTACATGATTAAAATTTTAAAAAGACATAGACATAAATCCTCATATGAAAATGCTGGAGATACACAAAACACTATAAATAGTGAGAATAGGAGCAGGACGGGAAGGGATGAAATCTATTTTTATACACATTATATATTTTTGTACTGTTTGGATTTATTCTATTTATTTATTTTTGCAGTAATTTCATAATTTTAATATGCATTATCAGCAATAATACTGTGATAGCTCCATACCGTGGATTGGCACACGATACTTAGAACAGATTTATTAAATTTGTCTTCAGGTAAATAATACATGTTTTAAAATTGCCTAAATATACCATTCTGAGTCATTTCATTCCACCAGGAAAATAAAGAGCTTTTCCTCTGTTTAAAAAAATTAAATACCAAAGCAACTACCTTTAAATAAATAATGTTATAATGATTACATTTAAAATTCACAATAAGGCCAAAGTTCTCTTTCTGTTAGCATGGCTGCTCAGTCATGATTCCCGGAACACTCTGCGAAAGTGAGTGGTTTTCCGGAGGAGCATGGGCTGAGAGGCCAGGTGGCACCCCTACTTTTCAACCTCACCTTTGTTTCCTTTTCCTCTGCTTTTTATTTTTTGTAGGAAAGAAGGCAGCCTTAGTACTGGATTCAGTTCTGAAAGGTTGAGGGGAATTTCCTATTACAAGTCAGGAAACGACCTAGGTGTTTCCAGAGCTTACCCGAAGGGTGCTTCCTTCTATGATCCTTGTAGGAACAGGCAGCTTGCGCTCCACCCCAGCAGCTGCTCCTGCCGCGAGTGGGACAAACTGCAACATCATCCGGCAGCATCGATCTGAGCCAGCTGCTCGGAGGATGCCTAGAGCTGGTGACGGCTGGCACCTAAAATACGAACGTGCCAAGGAGAGATCTGTGACGTTTGTCTGGTGTGTGATAACAGATTGACTCTTTTTCCCCCAAATGAAGTAGTATTAGTTCTGTCCTTGTAAATATACACAATACGTAGGAGACTTGCTTTACTTAGAGCGTAAAATTATGCAGTTAAGTGCAGCACCAGGCGTCCGGAAGCAAGCACTTTCTGTCAGGGTTACACGCAGCCCGCGGGTGTCTGTCTATCCGACTGTCCTACACTCGGAAGTGGAGGTGGATTAAATTCATCAGGCAACTGCTCTAACTGGAAAATTTGCCAATGTCACCAAGTAGCTTCATCTGACTTTATCTGGACAGACAAACAAGTAAATCATTCCACCGGCTGAAAACAACCAACCCAAACAAAGAAAACTACATTGTTCCCTCTCCTCAACTGAAATCCACACAAAAGGATCCTTATGATTCCGAAATTTCCAGAGCAGAAATGGAGTGACCTGAAATGTCAAAGACACCATTGTTTTGTAAAGAAAATACACCTCAAAATAGTCTAATTCCACATGGGAGCAACAAAGTACTGTTTCAGCCTCAGCTCCGGGTGGCAGTGGCTCCGCTAGGGCCCAGCAGCAGGTCCGCGGGCACCAGGCTCGTCCTCCCTGGAAGGGCCAGGAGGTTTCACTCTGACAGGAACCCGAGTGCTGGATGGGGAGACCCTATCAGAGCCCAAGCCTGCCTTTGTCGCGAGTGGTTTTGCTCAAGAGCGACTTCCGTCTTTAAGGAGTTTTAAGGCCACTTGAGATTTGCGTTTTCTGTGCTGAGGTGTGTGAAGCGCAGGCGCAGGGCCGTCTACCCACTGAGAAGCTGCGCTCCAAGTCTCGCGAGAGGCAGTGTTTCTTGTGGGCGCCATGGAGTTGATATTCAAGAAAGAAGAGCTCTCCCGGCCGTCAGTTCTGGATGCCCTCCGCTCGCACGGCTGCCAGCCTGTGTCCACACGCAGGGCAATGACCATGCTCTCTCGACCCGCTTCAGCTCTTAGAGCTGCTCCAACGGGTCGAAGTTCTGGTGCTTGGCGGGCAGGGAGGCGGCCGCAAGGCGTGTGTTGCCAGCACGTGCAGAGGACTCGCTATCGCAGTGTTCACTTGGAGACTGGCGCCACGTGAGTTCTGCTTTGCGTTACAGTTTTTATTGCAAATTGGTGTTGACCTAGAGGTGCCTGTTGCACTGTGGTGATATGGTCATGGCAGGAATAGGTTCTTTTTTCACTCTTTGATGTCTGTGTGGTCTCCGTTCTCTGGAGGCTCTGCTGTAGGAGGGACCAGCACTGCCGCCTGAGCTAGCACTGCCGCCTGAGCCACCACTGGGCTGCCCGGCGACGGTCCTTTGGCTTTATTTTTGATGTGTGCGTATGTGTGTAAGTGCATACATCTGTATATTTATTACCTATAGTATGAGTTATATATATAAAGAATAATATATATAATATATGATATTTAAAAATACAGAGAATCTTGAGCAAGTATCAAGCAACTTTTAAAAAATGAATTAAAGTCTATATTTTGCTCTAATTTCCTTAATTTTTTTCCAGTGTTCTTTTTTCTATTCCATAATATCATTCAGGATATAAAAATGCATTTAGTCCTTGTGTCTTCTTAGGCTCCTCTTGGCTGTGATATTTTCTCAGACTTTCCTCTTTTTTGGTGATTTCTACAGTTTTGAGGATTACTGACCAGAAATTTTATAGAGTGTCCCTCTATTGGCATTTGTCTCTTTTTCTTTTCTTTTTTTTTTTTCATGATTAGACTCAGGTCATGGATTTTTGGGAGAAAGCCACACAGGTAAAGCGCCATTCTCACCACTGTGTGTCAAAGGTATATACTCTTAGCATGGCATCACTGTTGATGTTAATTATCTTGCTGAGATGGTTTTGTCAAGTTTCTCTACTGTAAAGTGACTCATTTTTGCCCCTTTCTACAGTGTACTCTTTGGAAGGAAGCCAGTATGCACAGCCCACACTTGTAAACCTGGGCAGTTTCTGACTGTGAAGCCCAGGAAAGTGTGTGTTTGGGGAGCTAAGTGTGTGTGTGGCAAGAGGGCTAAGACTGTGGCTCCCAAGAGTTTCTCATTGTCACTGTAGGCCACACTAAGCCTCAGGCAATTTGGCAAAATTGCCGTGTCAGTATTTCTGCTAGTTTAGGGCTCTAACAGTTTTTGCTCTGTGTAAGCAGATCTCAGCTCTGACTCTGGAGTCCTCTAGCTTTCTAGATTTCAAGTTGCAGTTTTCCCTACTTGTCCAACTTTCTCTTACTCTAAGGATGGTGTATTGATTTGCTACGGCAGCCATAACAAAGTGCCACAGACTGGGTGGCTTAAGCAACAGAAATTTATTTTCTCACAGTTCTGGAGGCTAGATCAAGGTGTCAGCAGGGTTGGTTTCTTCTGAGGCCTCCCTCAGCTCGTAGATGGCCATCTCTGTCTTATCCCTGTGTCTTCACATGGTCTTCCCTCTGTGTTTATCTGTAATCTCTACTTCTTTTAAGGACACTAGCCAGTCATATTGGATTAGGGCCCAGTGATCTCATTTTAACCTGGTTACTGTATCTCCAACTACAGTCACATTTTGAGGTACTGGGAGTTAGAATTTCAACATATGAGTCTTGAGGGGATACAGTTCAGCTCATAACAGATGGCAATAACAATTTTCAGCTTTTTACATATTGGAGCTGAAACAGGGAACTGCCGATAAGCAAACTTTTAATGTCAATGTTTAATGTGCAGTGGTTGGGTGTACTAAATATCATTAGCAACAGGTCTATGGTGAATTATCACTAAAGGATTTATATTAGTCAGGGTTTTCTAGAAAAACAAAACCAATAGGAGATCTCTATCTCTATCTATCTATCCTCTATCTATCTGAAGAGATTTATTATATGGCATTGACTCACTTGACTGTGAAGGCTGAGAAATCCCACCATTTGCCCACTGCTAGCTGGAGATTCAGAAAAACCTATGATGTAGCTTGAAGGCCTGAGAGCCGGAGAGCCAATGATGCAGATTCCAATCAGTGTTTGAAGGCCTGAGAACCAGGAGTACCCAGGGCAGGAGAAAATCAGTGTCCTAGAATTAGAGCCAAATAATTGGTGCTTATTATTAACAAAGCCAAAGAGGATGATCTCTTAAAAAAAGGAATATGACCCTGTACTGTCAGGAGCTCAGTTTATCAGAGAAAGAACTGAGCTTCCAGGTGTCAGAGTCGCCAATTAAAGCAACAAGCCATAAATGAAAGGATTAAGCCTTTCATTACTTACTATGATTGTATAAGCAAGAATTATAAAAACTTGAAGAAATGCCGATTCCATTGTCCCCTATCGAATGGCACACCCATCAAGGGTCAGGTAGATTAGAGCAGACGTGGTGGGTGGTGGTCATCTTACTTTTGAGGGAACCCTGAACAAAAGGCTCCAGCAGTTTTATGGACTATAGGGAGTTGTAACGGGGAAGAGGCAGGAGTGGAAAAGTCATGGGTGCTGAGTCAGAGTGGGGCAGAGTTTAAGGTTTCTGCCTTCTCCCCAGTAAGGAGGCCTCGAGAGGTGCCAAGAAGACCTTTGCCTATGGCTTCAGATGTAGAGACCTGGGAATGAATGCCTGGGCTAGAAATGGAAATATGTGAAAGCCTGACAGGCTAGGGGGCCTGTTTCCTTAATTGCAACTCCCTTCAGAGACTGCTGTGCACTGCTGTGCACCAAGCCTGGCATGGGAAGGTCAGCTTTCCCCCATGTAGCCTGACAGATAATTGCCTATGATTAGGCCTGAAAAAAAATCACAGGTAGGTTTTTAACCATGAGTCAGATTCCTCATATACTGAGTTATCTCTAAAGAAATTGTAACTTCAGAATAAAAGCAATTACAATCTTTAATATTATGATGGTTAAAAATAAGAAAGCACAGATTTCAAAAGAGTTTTTACATTGTTTGAAAATCTTGGTTATACTGCATAGGATGCCTTAATCAATGGCATGTAATATGCATTCAACTATGGCAAATTTACTAAGAATTTCAGAATATTTATCTTTAATTCAGTGAATATACAAGCTGGTTTTCATTTGAAATGGTGAAAGGAAATTTGGGATAATTGTAGAATCACTGAGGAAATGAAGTGAACTCAAACAGGGATCTTTTTATTGCAGTACTATGAGTAAACAATTAAATGATTTATATTTCAAAAGGCAGTAGTTCTTAAACTTTACCTACAGAATGCTTACACACATGCTTACTGTGGTAACAGTTTCAGACTTTCTGATTTAGTATGCTACAGGTAAAGCCTAAGACTGTTTTTAACAAGCTGGTTGAGGTAATTCTTATATACATGGCTTTGAGATTAGACCTTGAGAGACATTTCTATATGATTAATTTGAAGGGAAAATTTTTATTGTAAAATGAAGGGAAATAGTCTGATGCGGTGAAAAAAAAAGTCAGGGAGGTTTTTTTTTTTTTTTGGCTTCTATATGAAATTAATGTGTTTTTTTGTTTGTTTTTAACATCTATATTGGAGTATAATTGCTTTACAATGGTGTGTTAGTTTCTGCTTTATAACAAAGTGAGTCAGTTATACATATACATATGTTCCCACATCTCTTCCCTCTTGCGTCTCCCTCCCTCCCACCCTCCCTATCCCACCCATCAGGGAGTTTTTAGTAGTGTCTGATCTGAGGTCTGCCAATGAGTCTTGCTAAAAGTTACATAGGTAATCTCCATAGCTCTTAGTTTCCTCATTGTCAGAATATGTGCATTTAATTGCACAACTTCAGTGTATTAGTCAAGTTCCAAAATTCCATGTGGATAACTAATTTATATGATGTTGTGGAAAAGTTCCTTTACAGCTTTTGGAATCACTCAGCCTCTCACAAATATTTGAATTTTTTCAAATTTTGAATTGGTGCAGCTTTATTTAAACTGTGTTTTTCTGATTTGAGTAACATTCACAACCTAATGTACACAAGGGACACATTTCAGGAAATGGAAGTGCTCACCACTCTGTGGAATCCCTCTGTTTATGTCAGGGTGGCCTTTGCACTTCATTTTTGTAGCTAAAAGGGATGACAGATTTTCCATGAAAGAGCTTGAAATTGAGAGATTTATTAATTGATTATAGCATTTGGTCTAGCTTAGGTTTTAATTTTATTTTCACTTCTTACTAACAAGTGAATTACAACCATTTGTTTCCTTATATATAGTGAATCAAATTCCCATAAGAAAAAAAAATGAGCATCTTACACAGTAACATTTTTATTTTGATTTTTATCCAATTGACTCTTTTTTTTTTAGAAACAACATAGAGATATGGTTAGGTGTAAAGTGTTCAGATGTCCTACTGCCTTATTAAGGGCCAGACTCTACAACATACCTGCTGGGAAATCTTAGGCAAGCACTTAACCATCTACAACTTAGTTTTTCAGAATCTGTAAAATAGGGATGTTAATAATAGTGGCTATCTTGCTTTCTCATAATTTGATCATAGTGCTTTCCATTTGGAGCTCACCTTCAGCTTATATGGTGTATAATAAACCATATTTTGAGGAAATCTTGATTAAATTCATACAACAAGCAAGTGTAGAGAGCATCATGCTCAAGTACACTAATTTTATAAAATGGTACACTTGAACCCAGATAAGTTGACAGTCTTATTCAGGGTCACACAGGTGTACTGGGATACAGGAAGCCAACTTTATTCTGTTTTTAAATATTGACTGCTGTAGACTAAATAGTGTCATTTCCAATAAAAGTAGAGCACTAAAAGAGACTTGACATTTTTATGAGAATTGACCATGGTACTAAGGGTCAGGTTAATTTTTTAAGCTGCATTATTAACTTCTGCTTGTGGAAAAACCTGCCTCAGAGAGCTCAGTTATCACCCACAGTTTTCTTCATGCACAGAGACCACAGTGAAAAAAGAACAAGTGTACATATAACAAAACTGTGATTATAATGGCATACCACTGTAACCCAGTGTCTCACAGAATCTCAGTAAACGGAAGGAAGGATTTGTCAGTATGTGTTTCTGCCCAGGTAACCTGTGGTTCCCCAGTATTACCTTCCTTGATCCCTAAGACTATGAATGTGATGGGCTACCACTTTTGTGATTATGTCACTTTAAATGGCAAAGGGATCTTGCAGATGTAATTAAGGTTATTAGTTGACTGTGTTTTAATCAAAAGGGAGAGTATCAGGGTACAACTAATCACGTGAGCCCTTTAGAAGAAGAGTTTTCTCTGGCTGATGGCCAAAGAGAAATTTAGAGAGATTCAAAAAAGAAGGACCTGAAATGCCATTGTTGACTTGAAGGTGACAGCCACATGTGCAAGAATGTAATGATCTCTAGAAGCTAAGAATAACTCCCAGCTGACAACCATCAAGGAAACAGAGACATTAGACCTACAGTTTTAAGAACTAGATTCTGCCAGCACCTGGGATGAGCTTGGAAACAGATTCTTTCCAAGATCCTTCAGAAAAGAGCCCTGCCCAGCAGATACCTTGATTTGGCCTTGTGAGACCCGAAAGCAAAGAACCCTGTGAGAGCCTGCCCAGACTTCTGACTTACAGATCTGTGAGCTAATGTCTGGGTGTGTTTTAAGCTGCTAATATGAAACGATTTGTTACTCAGCAATAGAAAACCAATACAGAATGCTTGACTACTCAGGCTTGTTGGAGGAGGTCATCTAGAAGATGTGGCCGCTGGTTGATTCCGGAGCTGGACCTGGGCGATCAGAGAGTTTCCACCTCCTCCCCAGTCTTTGGAATGCGTGTTCTGTTCACCATTGCTGTAGCTGGAGTTTTTTCAAGGATGCAGCCTTGAGAGAGTTGTGTGTTGTTGAGACCATCTGGATTATGTACATAACTGAACCCTGTTAAGGCCTCTCTATAATCTTTTAAGATTCTGGTGGGTGGTTGCAAAGACCTAGTTACCTTGCGGCTAAGAAAAGCCTTGTATGTGAATCCCCTTGCTTATTAACCCTGTCACCTACCAATCTGGAGTGACCTGCCTCCTTCTGCTGTCTCCCCTTTTCCTCTCTGTATGGAGACCAGTTTGGAATTTCACCTGGGGAACTCCAGAAGTTGCAAACCAACAATGCTTTCTGTGTGTTTGCTGTTACACTTTATGCAGAATTGGTGCTGTGATCATCAGATGGTGCCCATGCAGCGGGTATAATGAGTTCCACTTCGTGATGCCCATATATATTGGGCAGAGCCTTCTCTTGTGCAAAGTTTGGACAGAATTCTTGGGTACCTGGTGTCCTAGCAAGAAAACCTGAGGATTCCTTCTTTTTGCAGTAGGCAGGTATACATTGGTCCACAAGTTCCTCAGGCCAAATAAACAACTCTCATCTGCTTTATTTTTCTTTTAAAGTGAACTTGGAGAAGTTGGTTAACCTCTTTGAGACACTTTACTCTTTTATAAAATGTGGCAAATAATATCTATGTCATAATATTTTCTTAAGAATACATTGAAATATGACATGTGTAAAGCAAATCTAGCAAAATCTTAAATGTAGAAACTAGGAGATGGGTATTAGGCTATTCAGTGCATAATTAGTTCAGTCTTTCTGTATGTTAGAAAATGTTCATCATTAAATTGTTTAAAATAAAGCTATTGCAAAGTGTAGGCAAGAGATGATAGGTGCTTGGGCCTAGATGGCGTTGGTAGAGATGGAGCACTTGAGCTGAACTGAAAGATACTGTGAAAGTCAGTTTGCCTGGATTTAGTTATAATTTGTGTACTGGAGTCAGGAAGATGGCAAGGATTGTTCATACATTCTGGACTTGTGCAATTGCTGTCTTAAAAGTGTTATTCATTTGTCTTCCTCACAGAAGGAGGACTTCTTTGGGGTATATTTTGGTTTTGGTTGCAGAAATGTTAAATGTTATTTTAGAACCTAAGAGTTTAGAATCTAAGAGTTAAAATCGTCAAACAGAAAATGCACTATTATTAACAAGCTTCACTTAAATATTTAGGTCTCTGGTGATTCAGATGGGCAAGAAAACCATACATACCAAATGTTGATAAACCATATAACTGGTCACTAAAAAATATGACTTGCTTTATATAATAGTTTTAAACAAAGCTACACAAGGCAGTGATAGGCTTTCTTCTTCTAAATAAAATTGGTTGGTTTACACTTAGCATTCCAGATAATGTCAGAGAATAAAACAACAAATAATAGATAGGAATAGGGTAGGAAGTATTTGAAAGTTGTAAAAGTTTTAGGCAATTATGAACTTGGAGCCACGGTCCACATAAGATTGCTCTGACTTATGATACAAACTGCAGGCTCAGGGAGGTTTCCCTAAACTACCCTCAGTTTCAATAATTTGCTAGAAAGATTTGCAGAACTCACTGAAAGCTGTTACATTTATTAGTATGGTGTGTAAACGATACAGAAGAAAATTAGCCAAGGGAAGAAATGCATAGAGCAGACACCAAACGTGGAGCTTCCTTTATTCTCCCTCCATGGAGGCATGAATGCTTTACTTACAAGGCATCAATGTGTGATGATCCGCACAGAGTGTTGCCAACTAGGGAAGCTCAACTTAGCCTTGACTCTAGAGTTTTTACTGGGGCTCCATCAAGTGTGCATGATTAATTGATTTATCACCCACTTGGTTGATCTTACTCTCCAGGTCAACTTATACTGTGTGATCCAAAGCCCGCACCCTAAATCCTGTTGTTGGTTTTTCTAGCATAACCAGCTCCAACCCTGAACAAAGACACTCCTGGCAGACAAGAGTTTAGAGATTACCTCCTAGTATCTGAGGGCAAAGGCAAGATCCCTTTTTTGGACAAAATTAAGTTTTTTCTTACACAAAGTTTTTTTTCAAGAAAAACGTATGGGCACCTCATTATTTTACAAAATTTGCTGACATCTTTGTCTAGTATGCTATGGTATAAGTGTGTCAGAGTTGCTTAAAAATATCAAGTCAATGCTTTTGCAATTTCTGGCCAACATAAGGCAGTCATTACCTCACAAGCTCAAAAGAAGTAAGTGCATACATTATAGACAAGATGGTGAAAATTTAAATTATACATCAAGTTAAGTGATCTCACTGTGTAATTCATCTCCACTGAATTCAAGTTGCCTTAATCAGTTGTCTGGTAGTATCATGAAATATTTTGCAATTGCCAAGTTGTTTTAGATGTACTTCGATGTTGTTAATCAGGCAATACTCACAGTTAAATGAGAAGTAAACAAGAAACTTCTGTTAAAATATTAGAGAACTTCCCTTGCATGCCTCTGTCCCCATTTTTAACTCCGGTTGAGCAAGATTAAGGTCCAGTACAGAATCGTTACTTAGGAATAGAGAATTTCATCTGAATTGGTATTGATGTATCCGTCTCTGACATCTCTTATATTATTCAGATTCACACTTCCTTCAGTTTTCTCAAACACTTTAATCTGATAAACCAGACAGATCTCTCTAGTTTTCATCAGTCTTTCTCTACTTCACAGTAAATTCATTCATTCCTTCTTTTATTTAACAAACATTTGTTAAATGCCAACTCTATGTGATATGCTAAGGTTACAAAGATGCATAAGTCACAGCTACTGTTAGAATCCAAAACTGGGTGAATGCATAATACAGTCAGATAAGTGCTGTGAGATTCAAATGCAAAGTTTTAGGAATCCTAAAGGAAAGGGGGACCAAATATTTGGGATTGACGTTGGAAATGTGTACAGTTATCTTTGGCCCAGGATGATAAGAGGAGATTTATATTTACCAATACAAGTTTTGGGGGAATTTGGGGCTGAAGACTGGAGGTAAGAGGAAATAGGAATTAAGGATGAGGTTGACAGGACATTCTACTAAAGAAATCACATGGTCCTAGTGATGGATCTGCAAACAGGTATTCTGTTTGTGGAATTTCAAAATGTCTAGATTTAATGTCTAAATCAAAAGTGTTGGGAGAGGGCTTCCCTGGTGGCGCAGTGGTTGAGAGTCTGCCTGCCGATGCAGGGGACACGGGTTTGTGCCCCGGTCCGGGAGGATCCCACATGCTGCGGAGTGGCTGGGCCCGTGAGCCGTGGCCGCTGAGCCTGCGCGTCCGGAGCCTGTGCTCCGCAACGGGAGAGGCCACAACAGTGAGAGGCCTGCCTACCGCCAAAAAAAAAAAAAAGTGGTGGGAGATAATGAATGAATAAAAAAATTAAATTGTTGCTGCAAATGATGGGGAATCATTGAAGATTTTAAATAGAAGACTGTCATGATCAGAATTGTGTTAGAAAGATCAACTGCAAAGATTTCAATTTTCACAGGATAAAAAAGGGGTGCTGTTGCTTCCTGGTATAAAATCCTTTGGTATCTGACATTTTTACTCAGGGTCAAATTCGTAATCTTTATAATTGCTTCACGTTCTTGTACTTGTCTGCTTATATAGCTTCATCTTTCACCATCTTTTGGCTCATAGTTTGTGTTCAAGCATACTGAATTTTAGCTCAGTTGTATCTTTTACCATTTGGTTCTAAAATTAGAACCAGTGTTAGAGTAGATTGTTGTTGTTGTTTTTTTTTTTAGAAGATGTTGGGGGTAGGAGTTTATTAATTAATTAATTTATTTTTGCTGTGTTGGGGCTTCGTTTCTGTGCAAGGGCTTTCTCTAGTTGTGGCAAGCGGGGGCCGCTCTTCATCGCGGTGCACAGGGCTCTCACTATCGCGGCCTCTCTTGTTGCAGAGCACAGGCTCCAGATGCGCAGGCTCAGTAGTTGTGGCTCACGGGCCTAGTTGCTCCACGGCATGTGGGATCCTCCCAGACCAGGGCTCGAACCCGTGTCCCCTGCATTAGCAGGCAGATTCTCAACCACTGTGCCACCAGGGAAGCCCCAGATTGTTGTTTTTTTCATCAGTCAAAAATAACATTGAATCAACAAATAAGAACAAGCCCATTAACTGGAATTTTGCTTGTGTTTTATGTTTAGAAGAACAGTAAATCCCTTTTATGGGGGAAGAGAGTAACTATCAAACTTTTTGTTTGCACTCCTGGAATCAGTAAAAATTCAGCCTGATTGCTCTACTTAAGGACCTGTGTCATGGTAATTCATGTTTATTGATACCTTCATTACCTACAAGATCCTTATTCATAAAAAAGTAGCAAACTTGGATTTGTTTTGTTTCTTTATATTTGATAAGGAAAAGTAGATAATGATAGCAAAAATAAGACATTGTGGCCAATTCCTACATAGTAAATACTATATACTTTATACATATTTACTATATACTATATTTACTACCTACTGTATCTACTATATACATACTGTATATACTATATACCATACAAAGTATGTACTATATATGTTATATATACATACTATATACACATATGTATACTATATATACATACTATATATGTAGTATGCATTATATGTGTGGCATATATATACATGTAAACATTCGTACACTCATATTTATACATAATGCCATAAGGCTGCATTATAGATTATTCTGATTAATGGAGGTATGAATTTAATTTTGATTATGGTTAGTTGGTAAGAAACTGTCAGTATTCTTAGAAGGGTTCAACCAGTGGGCTAGTACGAGCAGTAACATGTTATAATGAAAATAGTATCAGCCTGATATGCAGGACACCCAAATTCTGATCACAACCTTAGACACTGAAGTCTGTGTGACTTGACTCAGACACATCAGTTCTCTGTGGTTCAGTTTTCTTATTCATAAAATAAGGATCTTGGAAATGTGTGGTTCAAAATAGATTTTTTTTCTTAGGTCTTTTCCCGCTCATGTTATCTCACATGTACTTCTATAATTTTAAGAGTTTCAAAGCAGGCTGTAAAATCAAAGGTTATTAAAGTTTTTTTCAGGTAAGATGTAAAACAATGCTTAGGGTGTGGGAGTTATAAAGAAGTCTAAGGTTGACTTGAATATTTTAAAACAAAGAGCAGGAGTTTAAAAAAGCAGAAATTTCAATGGATGATATTAACGTGGGAGAAAGAGTAAATAATAAAGAAAAATACAACAAGCTACATAGGACTTAGATTATTTAAATGCTAAAAAGATGAAAGCTAGTTCAGAATAGCTCTGAGAATAGTGACACATCTCTGCAAAAAGGAATATCAAACAATTGCATATCATTAAGTCTAAGGTATCAAAAAGTAAAAGTGTAAGGTACTTTTGTTTATATTATTAAATATGGGTGATTGGTAATAATAAGTAATAAGATTTTTAAAAAGCCAAACATTAAAAAGAAAGAGCAACTATAATTAAGAAGGGCATGCAGAGTCTAAAGACTCACTTAACAATGAGAATCTCAATTATAGGAAAAAATATGAAGAAACTAGGAGAAAGAATGTCAGAAGTGCTCCTACTAATAAAATAATAAATGGTTTCTATTAGGTATACTTTATTTCAAAAAGTAAAAGAAAACTTTGTCTATTTGCCAAAATTTGGGAACCTTTCTAGAAACTATTTTCCATGTTCTTGCTTAATCTCAGACCAAATGAGAAGGTGAATATAGCAAGAAAGTCTTGGCCCTCCTATGTTCTGAAACTAGATTTGTATATTTGTTCATCTTTCACTAGTATGGATTATCAAAGACTAATTGCTGGCAGTTAATCAGTTGGAGGCTGCGCCTTGACCAAGTCTTAACATTGATTCATGCAGTTCGTACCTCAGATCCTCCCTAGACTAATTCCCTAAAGGATGTCAAGCGGGTGCAGGGAACAGACCCTACCAGAGTTGATATGAACTTGCTCAGGCTGCCCTACAATTTATTTTCTTTCCTATAAATGTGGCTCTTGATAGTAATTTAATCTTATTTCATTTATAAAGGAGCAGGCATGTTTTACTGTGTGCATGAGTGTATGTTTGTGGAACTGAAATAAAAATTAAAAATAGGTGCATATTCCCAGAGAACTTTCACACCTACTTACTATGCGCAGGTTGGAGATTAATCATTTATCTCCCTCTTTAATCACTCTAGAGCTTTGAACCGATAGACAAATTAGTCATGAGGAGCAGATAGATAGAGATCAATGTATGGATTTCATCAAGAATGAAACTAATTAGAGACTGAGACTTGGACCAGTGGACAATGTGCTTCTGAGTCACTGCTCTCCCCCATTTTCACCCTCGCTATCTTTGGCAGAACTGCTTCCTGCAGAGTCACTGGAAAAGTCAGAGACTGAGCAATGTGAGTTCTTTCCTTTGCCCAACCAGACAAATGAAGACCAGTTGTAGTTTATAAGAGGCAGAGTGCTCTCCTGGACAGTGGAATAGAAGTTCTTTCCCATCCATGAGGAATGTAAGTTCCTACCTCTACTTCCCCCAATTTAGGACTAGTCCATCTCAGGACACCAAGACAACAAAGTAATGACATTGTCATTTGAGTGGATCTGATTCCACTTCTTTGACATTTCTTACTTCCTTTTTGATTTTTTTAGTCATTTTACTTTAACCTTTCTGTCACCTGTCAAGTGTGACTCTTGTAAGGAACATTTCTTTTTAATCATGTCTGACAATATTTTCACTTAATTGTGATAGTCCATTTACTATCAGTGAAGTCACTGATATACTGGGTTTTGATCTACCATCTTTCCGTTTTTTATTTGTTTCACATGTATTATGTCCCTCATTCTCATCTTTCTCGTCTTGTTTGTATTAATTAATTGAGGTTATATTTGTCATTATTATTTCATTATTCTTCTCAATTAGCATGTAAGGCTTACATCATTTAACTGTTGTTTTTAAGGGTTAGCCTAAACATTGCAACTTGTATCCTTGGCATATTTTGTCCTAATATAAAATAGTACTTTTACCACTTTGTAGATAATTCTAGGAAATTGTAATACTTAACTCCATTTGCACCTCTCCTGTATTTTGTTTACTGTAGTCATGATTTTTTGTTTGTTTGTTTTTTTGCGGTACGCGGGCCTCTCACTGTCGTGGCCTCTCCCGATGAGGAGCACAGGCTCCGGACGCGCAGGCTCAGCGGCCACGGCTCACGGGCCCAGCCCCTCCGCGGCATGTGGGATTTTCCTGGACCGGGGCACGAACCCGTGTCCCCTGCATTGGCAGGCAGACTCTCAACCACTGCGCCACCAGGGAAGCCCTGTAGTCATGATATTAATCTCACATATATTTTATTTCATTTTTGAGACATTATTATCATTTTTGTAGTCAATGTTCAGTTATATTCATACACATGTTAACCTTTTATTTTTGCTTTTTATTTTTTCCTACCTTTTCATGTTTCTACCTAGAGTCATTTTGCTTGTGCCTGAAGAGATCCTAAAGCAATTGTTTGGGTAGATTGGCTGGTGACAAATAATATCAGATTTTTATTCATCTAGAATCACCTTTATTTTGCCATCATTCTACATACTGTTTCTTGAGAAAGATTACTAACTTAGCAATTTTTTCCAGCACTTTAAAATGCTATGCAGTTGTTTTCTGGATTTCATTGTTTTTGTTGAGAAATCAGATCCTCTTTTTTAAAAAAAATACACACCTTTGTCTGGTTTTGGTACCAGGGCGATGGTGGCCTCATAAAATGAGCTTGGAAGTATTCCTTCCTCTGCAATTTTTTGGAAGAGTTCGAGAAGGATGGGTGTTACCTCTTCTCTAAATGTTTGGTAGAATTCGCCTGTGAAGCCATCTGGTCCTGGACTTTTGTTTGTTGGAAGATTTTTAATTGCAGCTTCAATTTCATTACTTGTGACTGGTTTCTTTATATTTTCTATTTCTTCCTGGTTCAGTCTTGGAAGGTTGCACCTTTCTAAGAATTTGTCCATTTCTTCCATGTTGTCCATTTTATTGGCGTATAGTTGCTTATAGTAGTCTCTTATGATCATTTGTATTTCTGTGGTATCAGTTGTAATTTCTCCTTTTTCATTTCTAATTTTATTGATTTGAATCCTCTCCCTTTTTTCTTGATGAGTCTAGCTAAAGATTTATCAGTTTTCTTTACCTTCTCAAAGAACTAGCTTTTAGTTTCATCGATCTCTGCTATTGTTTTCATTTCTATTTCATTTATTTCTTCTCTGATTACCCTGATACAAAAAACAGACAAAGATATCACACACAAAAAAATTACAGACCAATATCACTGATGAACATAGATTAAAAAGTCCTCAACAAAATACTAGCAAACAGAATCCAACAACACATTAAAAGGATCATACACCATGATCAGGTGGCATTTAACCCAGGGATGCAAGGATTCTTCAATATACACAAACCAATCAATGTGATACACCATATTAACAAATTAAAGAATAAAAACCATACGATCATCTCAGTAGATGCAGAAAAAGCTTTTAACAAAATCCAACACCCATTTATGATAAAAACTATCCAGAAAGTGGGCATAGAGGGAACCTACCTCAACATAATAAATGCCATAATTGACGGACCCACAGCAGACATCATTCTCAATGGTGAAAAACTGAAAGCATGTCCTCTAATATCAGGAAAAGACAAGGATGTCCACTCTCGCTGCTGTTATTCAACATAGTTTTGGAAGTCCTAGCCATGGCAGTCAGAGAAGAAAAAGAGATAAAAGGAATCCAAATTGGAAAAGAAGAAGTAAAACTGTCACTGTTTGACAGTATCACTGACATGATACTACCCATAGAAAATGCTAAAGATGCCAACAGAAAACTACTAGAGCTAATCAATGAATCTGGTAAAGTTGCAGGATATGAAATTAATGCACAGAAATCTCTTGCATTCCTATACAGTAACAATGAAAGATAAGGAAGAAAAATTAGGGCTTCCCTGGTGGCGCAGTGGTTGAGAGTCCGCCTGCCGATGCAGGGGACACGGGCTGACAGCCATCGCACTAGAAGAGCCGGCCTACAGTGGCATCAGCTCAGAGTTGAAACACAGTGTTAATGTTGTTTGAGCCCCTGGATTCAGCCATGCCTGAAACCCCTGCACTTTTAAATTAAGGGGACAGTTTTCCTGTTTTAAAAAAAAAAATTTGAAAGTTGACTTACAATATTGTGTTAGTTTCAGGAGCAAAAAGTTTTCATTTTTGCTTAAGAAATTTTCAGCTGGCTTTCCTGTCACTTATAATAAGAACAACATGAATAAAATCCTAAATGCAACAGCAAAAAAAAAGCAGTATGGTACCGGTATAAAAACAGAAATATAGATCAATGGAACAGGATAGAAAGCCCAGAGATAAACCCACACACATATGGTCACCTAATCTATGACAAAGGAGGCAAGAATATACAATGAAGAAAAGACAGCCTCTTCAATAAGTGGTGCTGGGAAAACTGGACAGCTACATGTAAAAGAATGACATTGGAACACCATACACAAAAATAAACTCAAAATGGATTAAAGACCTAAATGTAAGACACTATAAAACTCTTAGAGGAAAATATAAGAAGAACACTCTTTGACATAAATCACAGCAAGATCTTTTTTGACCCACCTCCTAGAGTAATGAAAATAAAAACAAAAATAAACAAATGGGACCTAATTAAACTTAAAAGCCTTTGGACAGCAAAGGAAGCCATAAACAAGATGAAAAGACAACCCTCAGAATGGGGGAAAATATTTGCAAATGAAGCAACTGACAAAGGATTAATCTCCATAATATAAAAACAGCTCATGCAGCTCAATATCAAAAAAATAAACAACCCAGTGCAAAAATGGGCAGAAGACCTAAATATACATTTCACCAAAGTAAACATACAAATGGCCAAGAGGCACCTGAAAAGATGCTCAACATCACTAATCATTAGAGAAATGCGGATCAAAACTACAGTGAGGTATGACCTCACACAGGTCAGAATGGCCGTCATGAAAAAATCTATAAACAATAAATGCTGGAGAGAGTGTGGAGAAAAGGGAACACTCTTGCACTGTTGGTGGGAATGTAAATTGATACGGCCCTGTGGAGAACAGTATGGAGGTTCTCTAAACAGCTAAAAATAGAACTATCATATGACCCAGCAATCCCACTACTGGGCATATACCCTGAGAAAACCATAGTTTGAAAAGACACATGCACCACAGTGTTCATTGCAGCACTATTTACAATAGCCGGGACATGGAAGCAACCTAAATGTCCATTGACAGATGATGGATAAAAAAATTGTGGTACATATATAAAACGGAATATTACTCAGCCATAAAAAGGAATGAAATTGGGTCATTTGTAGAGATGAGGATGGACCTAGAGACTGTCATAAGGAGTGAAGTAAGTCAGAAAGAGAAAAACAAATATCGTATATTAACGCATATATGTGCAATCTAGAAAAATGGTACAGGTGAACCTATTTGCAGGGCAGGAACAGAGATGCAGATGTAGAGAATGAATGTGTGGACATGGAGTAATGTGGGGTGGGATGAATTGGGAATTTGGGACTGACATATATACACTACCATGTGTAAAACAGATAGCTAGTGGGAACCTGCTGTGTAGCGCAGAGAGCTCAGCTTGGTGCTCTGTGGTTACCTAGATGGGTGGGATGGAGCAGGTGGGAGGGAAGTCCAAGAGGGAGGGTATATATGTATACGTATAGCTGATTAACTTCGTTGTATGGCAGAAACTAACACAACATTGTAAAGCAACTATACCCCAATAAAAAAGTATATACAATGACATGTATCGACCATTATAGTAACTTACAGAATAGTTTCACTGCCCTACACATGCTTTGTGCTCTACCTGTTCATCCCTACCTCTCCCCTAGCTCCTGGCAACCACTTACCTTTTTACTGTCTCCATAGTTTTGCCTTTTCCAGAATGTTATATAGTGAGAATCATATAGTATGTAGCCTTTTCAAATTGGCTTCTTCACTTAGAAATATGATTCCTCCACGTCTTTTCATGGCATGATAGCTCATTTATTTTCAGTTCTGTATAATATTCTATTGTTGGTTGTACCACAATTCATTTATTCATTTATTCACTGAAATATATCTCAGTTGCTTCCAAGTTTTGGCAATTATGAGTAAAGCTTCCCTGGTGGTGCAGTGGTTGAGAGTCCGTCCGCCGATGCAGGGGACGCGAGTTTGTGACCCGGTCCGGGAAGATCCCATATGCCGCGGAGTGGCTGGGCCTGTGAGCCATGGCCGCTGAGCCTGCGCATCCGGAGCCTGTGCTCCGCAATGGGAGAGGCCGCAGCAGTGAGAGGCCTGCGTACTGCAAAAAAAAAAAAAAAGCTTCTTTCTATAAACATCTGTGTGTAGGTTTGTTGTGGACATAAGTTTTCAAATACTTTAGATAAACACCGTGTAGCAAAATTCTCTTTTTTTTTTTCAAGTTAAAAACAAGTTTTCATTTTCTTAAATAATCCTCATATGTACCATTCCACACTGTGGAAAAAACATACAGTCTGGACACAATATCAAGATTCCAGAACACTGGCACAAATACTTACATCTGTTTTATGAAAAATTTTCGTTTTAAAGAAATTCATATCTGTGTGTGTGTGGTGTGTGTGTGTAATTTTTTATCTTCGTTGTGGGAAGTCAGCCGTTTTACAATCAAAACAGCAACAACAGCAACGACAAAACACCTTTCTGTGTTTTTTTTGTACTTCTTAAATTCTTATTTTGTGAGAGAAATTTTCAGCTATTGCTTCTTCCCTATTCTCTGTCAATATTCCTTACTGGGACTCAATTTAAATGTGGTTTAGTCCCAAATGTTTGTTATATTTTCCACCCCTTCCTCTTTCCAACCCTTATCCTGCTTATTTTCTACTGATCTATTTGCCACATCACTAACATTTTCTTCTGCTGTGTCAAATCTGCATCTAAACCCGTCTATTTAGTTACTTTCAATTACAGATTTCTATTTTCCTTTTAGATATTCCATTTAATTAATATAGTTAATTTTTTTTTAAGATTATGGTTAGTGGAATTTCTGTCTTGTCATTTATTCTTTGGAACATACGTATTACTGTTTTTTTTTTAAGAACTATGTTTTCTAAACCCAATACCTGGGTCTCTTGTAAGTCTGCTTCTGTTTTCACTTTTTTGTTCTTTTTTTGGTGATATGAATGACAAATTTTATTTGAATATCTAACATGGTATATAGAAAACTATTTAGTCTTTACATCTGTAATAGCTCTCAAGAGAGAGTTTATTCTACCTTTTAATAGGCAGGTTGAGTGGATGAAAAGCACCTTACATTTAGTGAGAGACTGAGCTGACTTGTGAGTTGGGTTAAATTGTTTTTAAGGCTTGATCCATTTATGTTTCCTCGAATTCACTGTCTTTGGCTCACTGTCTTCATGCCAAAATCATAGAGTTATAGAATCTTGGATATGGGAAGTACCTTAGAGATCATTAATCAAGTGCTTTCATTTTTACTGTAGAAGGAATGCAACAAGAATGTGTATTACTTGGCAAGATTTTGCACAGGTACTAAGTAGAAATTCCAAAACTGGAACCCGTATACCTTGCACCTCAATTTGCTTTTCTTATTTCTACTGAAGTAGTCAATTTTGTGCTCTCCTGGTGCACTGGTGAAGATCTTCTAACCTAATTCAGAAATCACCTCCTCTTTACTTAGGCTGATTATACACTTTGCTAGAGTTTTATATGCTAGCTTATAGCATTGCTGGAAGTCTGGAGAGCAAGGCTCAGAAAATGCTCAGGGTCTAAGATAGGCAACAGAATATGGACCATATCATCTGCAGGAGCAGTCTGCTTAAGGGTGCCTCCAACAGTGGTCCTCCTGCATCCAGCCAGATGCTGGCACAGTGGACAAACCTGGAATTCTTCATTTGTCTTTGCCTTGCTCACTCACAGTTCAGACTTCTGGGGAAAATCACCTTTTTAGCCAGGCTTTGATTGCATGATGTTTCCATAGCAGTCCAGGGTACAGAGTAAAGAGTTACACAGTCACATTAAAAAAAAAAAATATATATATATATATATATATATATATATATATATATATATATATATATATATATA
>NW_006774075.1:4354812-4364745 GCF_000442215.2 Lipotes vexillifer
TTTAATTAATATAGTTAAATTTTTTTTAAGATTATGGTGAGTGGAATTGCTGTCTTGTCATTTATTCTTTGGAAAATACGTATTACTGTTTTTTTTTTAAGAACTATGTTTTCTAAACCCAATACCTGGGTCTCTTGTAAGTCTGCTTCTGTTTTCACTTTTTTGTTCTTTTTTTGGTGATATGAATGACAAATTTTATTTGAATATCTAACATGGTATATAGAAAACTATTTAGTCTTTACATCTGTAATAGCTCTCAAGAGAGAGTTTATTCTACCTTTTAATAGGCAGGTTGAGTGGATGAAAAGCACCTTACATTTAGTGAGAGACTGAGCTGACTTGTGAGTTGGGTTAAATTGTTTTTAAGGCTTGATCCATTTATGTTTCCTCGAATTCACTGTCTTTGGCTCACTGTCTTCATGCCAAAATCATAGAGTTATAGAATCTTGGATATGGGAAGTACCTTAGAGATCATTAATCAAGTGCTTTCATTTTTACTGTAGAAGGAATGCAACAAGAATGTGTATTACTTGGCAAGATTTTGCACAGGTACTAAGTAGAAATTCCAAAACTGGAACCCGTATACCTTGCACCTCAATTTGCTTTTCTTATTTCTACTGAAGTAGTCAATTTTGTGCTCTCCTGGTGCACTGGTGAAGATCTTCTAACCTAATTCAGAAATCACCTCCTCTTTACTTAGGCTGATTATACACTTTGCTAGAGTTTTATATGCTAGCTTATAGCATTGCTGGAAGTCTGGAGAGCAAGGCTCAGAAAATGCTCAGGGTCTAAGATAGGCAACAGAATATGGACCATATCATCTGCAGGAGCAGTCTGCTTAAGGGTGCCTCCAACAGTGGTCCTCCTGCATCCAGCCAGATGCTGGCACAGTGGACAAACCTGGAATTCTTCATTTGTCTTTGCCTTGCTCACTCACAGTTCAGACTTCTGGGGAAAATCACCTTTTTAGCCAGGCTTTGATTGCATGATGTTTCCATAGCAGTCCAGGGTACAGAGTAAAGAGTTACACAGTCACATTAAAAAAAAAAATATATATATATATATATATATATATATATATATATATATATATATATATGAATCATTATTTTAGTGTGGTGTACAGAGATCTTTCAGTGAAGAGACATGGTTTTTCATTTAGACCCCAAAGTGTTCAAACATATAGACAAATAATAGGAGCACTGTCTTTCTTTTCTTACCTGTAAAATAGTGATAGTAATCCTTGCCTTTTTGTAGCTCACAGAGATATTACAAAGATCTTAGAAGTCATGCAAAGTAAATGGGATAAACATAATTTTGGATATAAACTATCACAAGATAATAACTATATTACTAAAATGAATAAAGACATCATAAGCTTCCTTTTTTTCCCCTATAGCTATCTTACCTATAAACTAAAAGTGAACTCTGGCAAAATCAGGAAAGCTTTCATGAAAATTGGAGTAATAGGTTGAAGCAACCATAAGTTGATTTTTAAATATTTTCAATACAAGCAAAAACCATAATGTATGGTTAAACTGAACATTATTTGTAGCTGAACGAGGCCCATATTTTTAGTTTCATTCGAAGCCCAGTGTCCAAAATCATTTTCATTATTAAGGAGGCAGTATATCTGGATTTCACTTTTCTCTATCAGTTACTAGCAAGACATTTTAGTTTCTAGGCCAACATTCTTAAATCCTCGGTATGTCGTTCATTATAAATATGTCCATGTGACCAGTTACACAGCAGAGTAGATCTCTGTGGCAATGGAATATATATGAGACTGTTCATCCTGTAGACAATCACAGCAAAGAAGTCAATAAGAAATTGAGTATTAGACTGAAGTCTTTTTTTCTCCATCAGGTGTTTGTTCTCTGTCAAGATTAAGACTCATCAGCATTGTTAAGAAATAAAATTGCAGTACCATTACTATAAATTGCTTTTTCAGATTCTTTGATAGAAACCTATCTAAACAAAACATTCATATATGTAAACACTAACACACATAGTTCTATTCTGGGTCAGAGTTTTCCTCTGTATTTAATCAACCTATTATGACCATTGAAATGATAATATATCTATCTCCTAAAAGTATATTAGTGTAATAAAATAGCAGGTGATTTTAGGATGAACATTTATTTTAAATCAGCGACTCCAAAAGTAACAGTTTAATTTATAAATTCTGCAAGAAAAGTTGTACTGCATTCCAAGATGTTAATTTGAATATTGTGATAGTTAATTTTATGTTTCAAGTTTACTGGATCACAGGATGCCCAGTTATTGGTTTAAATAGTCTTTCTGTGTATATCTGTGAGGATGTTTCTAGAAGAGATTAGCATTTGAATCAACAGACTGAGCAAAGTGGATTGCCCTCTCCAATGTGGGAAAGCATCAATCCATTGAGAGCCTAAATAGAAGAAAAGGATGGAGGCAGGGAGAATTTGCCCTTTCTCTGCCTGACTACTTGAGCTGGGACATTGATCTTCTTCCCTCAGCATTCCTGGTTCTCAGGCCTTCAGACTTTATCTGGAATCTACGCCATCTGCTCTCTGGCTCTCAGACCTTCCTTCAGACTATACTACTGGCCTCAGCTTGTAGACATGTGACTTCTCAGGTTCCATAATTATATGAGCCAGTCCTTTATACTAAATATCTTTATATGAATCCTTATATCCTATTGCTTCTGTTTCTCTGGAGGACCCTGTAGCCTATAGCTGTAGTAGGAAGTCATAAATGATAAACAGAAAAGTGGCCAAATTTTCTCCTTTTAACCATATCTTCTAATATTATATTACAGAAAATAGAAATAATTTAATGATAATTTACTGACTTTCGTAGGCAATAAAAGTTTAGAAAGTTTTTCTGTGAAAAAAATTTCGAGAACAAACTGAAAGCTGTCACCTCAAAGTTATCCTAAAATGATAAACAAATAGTGGCTTTTCTCTTTGCATAATGAGTCATTAAAGTGACAGACAGTGATATAATAAAATCCATATCATATTAATAATTCTTGCTTAATATTTGACATTATGCCAGCAGACTAATATATTTATGTTTACTAAAATGTCTTAAAAATTTCTACTGCATTTCCTGAACATGTATAAAATCATTGAAATATTTTATTTGTTATAATGAAAATTTGGCAAAAATATCAAAATTTGATTTTATTTAAAAAATCAATATAAAACTGAATTATTGGAAAACCTGGTTGAAAATGAAAGCATGTTTTTGGAAGCGTGGCGGTTGCTTCATTTTAATGTTTGGTGGTCATTTAATGACACATCTGGTGTATAGTGTATATGCCAGAATACATAGCATAAAATGTAGATCCAGAGTTTAGAGGTTAGGAATATACTCACAAAACAACAAAAACCAAAGATATAAACTGAAGGCATTATTACAATTAATGTCCTGATTAAGCACACGTAAATGAAGAATTTGTCTTCTAAGCCTGATTGCATCAAATTGACCAGGTCCTACACTTGTCTGGTCATTTGAAGCTACACTTATACTTTTTAAGTATGCAAAACCAGTTTGAGGAAAACAATTGTAAAAATTATGCAGAATTCACAGGTTTAAGTTATTTAGGTAGATGGGTAATTCAAAAATCCTTATCTGAAAATGCTAACTTTGTATTCAAGGCTGAATGGAATTTACACTCTTCATGAAAAGAGCTAACTGAACTTTAAGATGAAAAGCCACAAAAGTCTGAAATATATGCATGATACTATACATAGAATGCCAAGAAAACCTCTTCTTCCATCAGATATTAAATGACTTTATGAATAAACATAATTGAGAATTTTCTAGAGAGCTTTGGACTGAAAATCGTCACTCTATATCACTGAGTCAGTTCAGGCAATATTAGAAAGTATTTTTGGCCACACCTGTCTAACTGCAGATCATAACCTCCTCAGCGAGAAAGCCTATCTTAGTCGCTGCCTTTAATCCTTACTTTTGTGCATAGTGCAACATTTGGGGGTTATGTTCTAAGCCTTCTCTGAAACATCATACATTTATGAGTTAAGGAGGCTTTAATATGGTCTCATGAAATTTTCCTGGTCAAGGTTTCTATGTCTAAAGTGGGTAATAAGGTTGCACTGAGTTTTCCTGGGGGCCTTGTGCAAATTGTTGCCTAGGATTACATTCTGCGTTTCAGTGATCCTCAGAAAAGGGAGAATTATGAAAGCAACTTGCCTGGAGATCAAGCAGTACATGTGCAGGATTTAGTGAATCATGGTTGATCAGTAGAGAATCAGCCTTACATTTTAAGGGCATTCCTATTTTTATACTTTTTAACTTAATAGCTGGTGAAAAATTGGAATTTCCAAACCCTTCAGAAAAACAAAGATGACATTTTTTTTTGTTCTGGTGTCTGAGTTTTGTATGTAGGAAATGTTCATGGGTGGGTGAGAAAAGAATATAATTCTGAAGTTATTCTCATGGTAGGGTTATAACTAATAATCTGGGAACTGTGAATTGTGAAGATACTCATAAGAGATGGTGTGATTCACAGCACTGGAAATAAATATTCAAAGTGCAGCGTTTTTTTGGGGTGTGTGTAAAGCACAAATTTGAAATTTTCCTATCATGTTTTTATTTGAGGTATGAGAATGCATAATCACAAATACATGAAATGTAATCATTGCATCACTTGGCTATAACAGAATTAGCAACATATGTATGTTTTAAAACGTCAATTTCTCAAGTTACATATTTATTATACCAAAATTCTGAGAAAGAAACTTGAATATAATTGACTAGCAGTTGGGGTCAGACTCTACCAGGCTGCAGTCTGGCATGGGTGCAAGAACCTGAGATTCAGAAATTAAGTTAAATTTCTAGCTCTGTTATTTATTAGCTTTGTTTTGGAGAAACCCCTTAGCCAATGTGAACTTCGGTTTTGTCTTTTGTCCAGGGGAGATAACTTTCTACCTCTTGGGGCTAATAAAATATCATGGAAGTTGACATACATAAGAACATCATATAATTTTTACTTATACAACCATGAAAAATGAACCTTGAATACACCATAGTTACATGGATATCAGCACTGTTCAGCTGTCTTGATTCAATCATCAGTAGAATTAAAATTTACTTAAAATCCATTGTTAACCTCCTGAAATCTTCTGATTACCAGCACTGGTGATTGTGGTTTTTTGAGTCTTGGGAATATTCTTATTCAGTTAAATTAAACACATTTATTGAGCACTTTTTAAGTATAAAGACTGAACTGAATATGGGAAGAGAAGGAGTAGGAAAGAGAGTGAGAGGATGAGGAGAGAGAAAGGTTTCCTGGAATAAAGATATTTGGAGATACACAACCCAAACTGATAATTTCAATAAAATAATAAGGATAATATGATAATAGTACCAGTTTCTATTTATCGTGTACTTTGGGCAAGGAAAAGACCTAACTGTACTTTATTTTGACTACAACACTGTTTCCTCACAGTAAATCTATGCTGAAGATACAAATATCTTCACATTCTTTAAGAAGAAAACTAAAGCACAGGTATGATTAGTTAGATTGTTAAATATTGCACAGCTAGCCTGATTTATTAAATTGTGATGGGTTGTACAGCTAGAAAGCATAAAATCTTGATGCAATCTCCAGTGTAACGGGCTCTTCCAGTAATTTTGGTTTGAAAGTTCAAAAGTCAGGGTTTCATATTTGTTTTTCTCTTTCTGACTTACTTCACTCTGTATGACAGTCTCTAGATCCATCCATGTCTCTAAAACAAATATCGTATATTGACGCATATATGTGGAACCTAGAAAAATGGTACAGATGAACTGGTTTGCAGGGCAGAAGTTGAGACACAGATGTAGAGAACAAACATATGGACACCAAGGGGGGAAAGCGGCGGGGGGATGGGGGGGATGTGATGAATTGGGTGATTGGGATTGACATGTATACACTGATGTGCATAAAATTGATGACTAATAAGAACCTGCTGTATAAAAAAATAAATACAATTTAAAAAAAAAAAGAAAAGTTGGTTTCAAAACCAAGGTTTCAAAACCAAGTCGGAGAAGATTTGTGAAGGAGTTGATATTCAGCTTTGACTCTTAAAGAAAAGAAACACCAAGTAGGCAAATGTGTAAAAGTGGGATTTTAAGTTTGCAAAGTATGTGACCCGGAGAGGGTCACAGCATCTCCATCCCCCGCGGCCCCTGCAGGGCAACCACCACCCGGGAAGAACTTTCCTCTCCTTACAAAGACCTTTACCGGGTTGTACGCTGACTGAAAGACAAATAACCTTATGTATGCAAAAACTCAAGATGCTTGGTGCTGATGCTGATAAAGTGGTAAGGCTTTAGGGGTAAAAATGATTGTGAATGCCAGTTTGTAAAGGCAGGGCGTGCCGTATTTGGAAACTCTGGGTTTAGCTCAAGGACAGTGATAAGTTTAAAGGAATTTTATGTGAGAAAAGAGACAGTTGAATTTGAATATTTATTGCTCTCTGACTATTTTAGGGAGGATGAATTCAAAGATGATGAGATTAGTGTTAGGGGGACCAATTAGAAGGATTTTGAAGTTATCCAGTGGATTGTAGCTAAAACAATGAGAGTACAAATGGAAAGAAGGAAATGAATTTGAGAAATAGAAAGTCAAATCAGCAGGATTGGGTGATTGTGTTGGGGGGCAGGGTGCAGCCTGGGAGGGGAAAGTTCTGTGATAACTCCCAGTTTCATACTTACATTATTGAGAGTAGTGCCCTCAAAAAAGGCAGGAAGTACAATGAAGATAATGAACTTATGGGGCCCATAAACCACTAAAGAGACTTGTTTCACAGGTGTTTAGATGTAACAGTCTGAAGCTAGAGGAGTCATCTAAGCAGAGATTTGGGAGTCATTGGCATACACATAGTCATTAAAACCATGATAGTGGATGAAGGCACTCATGGGCAATTTGGGATAATGAAACAGAGAAACCCCTTCTTTCCAAGGATGGTGGCATGAAAGTAACTTGAATACCAAAGAATTCAGTACACTTGAACCTTTCCTCCTTCCTGCACCCAAGACTAATGAAGCCTTAAACCTGGTGCACTGTCAAAGGGGACCCTGGCCAACAGCTACTTAGGAATCACCTGGGCCACTTGTTGAAAATGGTAACTTCTTTGTCCTGCCCAGACATAATTAAAGTCCTCTGAAGGTAGAACCCAGAAACACACATTTTCAAACAGTTCTCTAGGTGATTCGGTTCATTTCAAACCTAAGAAAGAGCAACTTTAGTCAGTGCTTCCAAAATAAGATTGAGCATACAAATCACCTGGGCATTATGTTGAAAAGTAGATTCAAATTCTGTCTGTCTGGGATGAAGCCTGATGGGCTTTATTTTTAGTAAGATTCTCAGGACGCTGCTGCTTCTGCAGACACACACTGAGAAGAAAGGCCTTGGAGCACGTAAGGCCCTCTCAAATCAGAGCTTATGAGGTGTAAATAATCACTATATTTTGGTTATTTTTATTATTATTATTTTATTATTGGTACTGTTATTATCTAAAAGTAGATTATAGTTTCTGCTCCATTGATTTAGTTTGGAATGCCATTCTTATTCTTTTGAGTCAATTTCCAATTTGGAGCCACAATTTAAAAGAAAAATCTCATTAATAGTACTGGCTTGAGAAATGTAATCACTTTTACTTAATGCTTTTTAAAAAGAACTCTTCAAAACTCAAAATATGAAATATGAGTACCCAAGGAGGGGAAGGCAATAGGCTATTTTACAAGCATATTTGATGACGAGACCTTTCTGTCCAGAATGCTTATTAAGATCTCAAGGGAACACAGTTTGGGAACATTGCCTGAAGCCACACAGGAGTTGACTTGAGAATTATTTTTGCATGTCATTTTCAGTTTGCTGTAATATATCTATACTTAGGCTATCGAAAAGCAAACTCTTCCCAGTGTTGTGCATCTACCTATGAGCAAGGCTGCCTGGTTTCAAATCCTGACTTCATGTCTAGTTTGGATGTGCTTCAGCGAGTTGCCTAGCTCTTCTGAATTTCACTTTACTCATGTGAAAATGGCATAATAATAGTTCGTATCTCAAAGTAATAAAACGCTCAGCATGTTGCCTAGTATGTAGTAAGCATTCAATAACTTCTACCTTATAGCTATTGTGAATTTAGTCCTTCTTAATTAACTATTTTTTTACACATGGAGTTCAAAGTTTATGTTTTCAGTTATATATATATATATATATATATATATATATATATATATATGGTATAGTTATTACCTAAGTATTATATTGGGGCTTCTTATAATTAGAAAAGAAATATAAAAAAACAAGTGAAAAAGTAAGTGATACCTCTTCCAGAACCCTATTTGAGTATCCCTTCTGGAGTATATAGTACTAGGATTTGACCCAACTGCCTCTTCCTTCCGTATCGCATGGTATTTTGAGCTCTAAGCACTTATATAGGTTCTCAACTCTACTAATTTTGTTTTTACTTCCCTACATTCATTTGTTCTTGCTTGGTTATTGCTTATAACCAAGTTACTTTTTAAAATTTAACTTAAAGTGTATATCCTTTCAATTAATTTATAAACACCATGAATCTGAGAATAATGCCGCTTCATTATTTACTCATAACTTAAAAGGTGATTAACAAAGGTAAATGATTAAGTACTTGTCCACGTAACAAAATAAACATCTAAACTTTGTAAAGGAAATTTTCATACAGAATTTATCTGAGATGTTTTGCGTAGCTCTACATTTTCTGCTTTTAAGTGTATCAGATACAAAATGTACATGAATTATTGATTCAATTTGAGTCTGCTCTTAACCATTGTACTATAATAGGGAGAACCATGAGAATAAAATTACAGTGAGATATAATATGGCTTAGTTTAGGATTTCAGAAGTGAAGATGGATACAATTTGGATTTTTAAGTCCTTAAGGGTTTTTTTTTTTTTTTCTAATAAATTTAATATGAGATCAGGAGAAGAAGAAATCCAGAATTTTTTTAGGTATTATACTTGACTAACTCAGTGGGCTTTCGTACCCTTTACTGAGATGGGAATGACAAGAGAAGTAGCATCTTGGGTTACAGGTGAGCCAAGAATTGTTTCTGGTATTGTTAGTTTTGAGTTGCCTGTTGACATAAAGAAAAATGCACAGATGAGAGATGTTAGTTTAAGTTTTATTCAGGTCTTACTGAGGTCTATAGCCTGGGAGACAGTCACTTAGTATCTGAGTAAATTGCTCCACAGAGGTAAGGGAGAAGCCAGTGTATATATGATTTTGGGGGGCTAGGAAATCCACGTCGTCAAGCACACATCTTGGTAAAAGTTTACTGCTAATCACAAAGAACAGGTATCTCAAGTTAATGCTCTTAGTGCTTTTCTGTGTATTGGAAGATGCAGGAATGTGAGGTCATTGAAATTCTTCCTGATATATGCATACAAAGCACAAAATGCCTCTTCCTGTTTTTTATACTGAATTCTTCAGGGTGTACTGTCAGTGGGCCACTGCAGTGAATTTCGACTTAACTCTTGTAGAATTGGTTGATGAACTAAACTCTTTGTTTTTTTCTTGTTCACATGCCGAATAAACACCCATATGGGTATGTCAAGTAAAATGACTGTGCTGGAGTCTGGAATTCTAGGCAAAGTTAGTGCTTGAAATTCAGCTTTTGGACTCATTGGCATCTACTGACATTAAATGCCACATTTTGAACAGAGTCGCTGCCCCTGAGCAGACAGAGACCTGATTCATTGAAGATATAAGGGGTCCAATAACAAAGTTCCTATGTGAATATTCTCCGAAAATAGAGGCTGAACAGCAGAAAGGAAACTGCAATGAATTGGGAAAAATCACAGTCAATAAAATGGGTAAAACAAATGAAAAACTGGAGAGTATGTTGCCACAAAGCTTAGACAGCAAAATGTGTCATGGAGGAGAATGTGGCGTCGTG
>NW_006774075.1:4365018-4394131 GCF_000442215.2 Lipotes vexillifer
ATTGAATGCTGCACAAACTCTAAATAAAGTGTGAACAGAAAGGCGACAACTGGATTTGACTGTGTTCATGTAATTGGTGGTCTTGAGAAAAGTTGTTTCATTGGAATGTTTGAGAATAAGGTCTGTTCAGAGAGGTTTGCAGAGAAAATGTGAGGTGAAGGAGTGGAGATAACAGTAAAATACCTTTTATTTTTTTTTCCCCCCCGAGAAGGTTTCCCCCCACCGAGTCTGTGTTGTGTGCCAGACTCAGGCTATTGATAACCAATGTTGTGGCTGGATCAGCCCTTGTGGTTCTTATGATGGCAAGACACCCTTCAGCAATAACTATCAGAAAGCCGTGGAAAGACAAGGTTTATTACTTACAGTTCCTGGAGATTACATGGGACACTTGGGGCCACACAGTGAGATGGGGGAGAGAAAGTTGGGGAGGGAGACTGGGGGAAGGGGGGATAACACAAACAAGAGTGTTGGCCTGGAGTTCTGCATTTATTGGGGTTGAGGGTTCCCAGGCTCACTGTTTGTTGGTGAATTTAAAACATAAGAGGGGAATTTAAAGCATGGGGAGATAACAACAACAACAACAACAAGTGGACCAAAGGGTCCATTATGGAAACCAACCAAGATCTCTAGAATAAAGGAGGCTGGTGGGGTAGGCAGCCTGGCTCTTTGTCTGGCAGTGTATTTATTGGAGATTGCCATCTTTGAAGTGGATGCCTCAACCATGAAAATCAGGCACTTGCATTACAAAAATGAAAAACCAACTGCACTAAGCTTGCACTAAACACTGTGAATGGCAGTTAGTATGGTTAACCAGGTAAAGTACAGGATAACAAGTTTAAATTTGAATTTCAAATAAACAGCTTTTTTAGAATAATTATGGGGCATACTGACTCAAGTATTTATTGTCTGTTAATTATTTATATACTGAGTATGTCCCATACTTATTGCTCTATTTCTGTTTGCTAAATCTGTCAACCTTAAGTTAAAGATGATGATGTTTTTTCAAGGTCGGAAATAATAAAATGTGTATCGTAATTAGAAGGTCCTGTAGAAAGAGAGAATGATGAAAAAGCAGATAGAATTATAGAAGTTGGATCTTCTAGATACTCAGTTAGATTGAATGAGGCCCAGAACGTAAGAGGTGAGTTGGTTTTGAGAAGAAATGGGGCATTTCCCACATAGTAACCCAAAGTAAAACCAAATATGGGACCAGGTGCAGAAAGACAAGTAGTTTGGGTGGTGAGAAGATAAAGAGCCTATCTAAATACATTATTTTTAATTGAAATATTATGACCGAGTTCATAATAACATTGTCTAAGATAAAACATCCATGAAGTCAACAGTGTGTTATGTTTATATAAATGAAACATTAAAATAAATGTATATGTGATTTAATTGGTATTACAAGATAATGGTTATTTGGCTCATTGGCTGGGTTCAGCCTGCCAGTACAATGGGGCTGAAAGACACTACACCTTGTAAGTCAAACTCTTTAAAGTCTTGCCAATGTTTAAGGGATTCATTTCACTGATGATGTTTTTCATATTGTTTCATTAGTCAGATTTAAATTGTACATAAATACTTAAGAATTTTATAATTACACATTATTTTAATGCATTTTAATCATGTATATCAGCATAACATTACTTCATGAATAATAAACATTATATATATTATATATATATATTATATATATATTCTAATATCCATGATTATTCATGGATATAATAATGAGGTATTCATTGGCATCAATAAAATCACCAGCTAGAGTTTTTTATCATATTATATATTTATAGGTAAAACAATATGGTAACTATCACAGGTTAAACAGGTCCACTTAAGTGTTCAGAGGCTAAAGAAGAGAGGTTCTAGTAGACTGTATTCATTGAGTGGAAGCAAGTATGTTTGCTTTGGCTAAATATGGAGTTTACCTTGTTTTCCCACATGCCTATTACCTTCTTTTTAGATGAAATGAATTCTGTTATAACTTGTATGATGTTAAACAGACCTGAGTTTGAAGGCTGACTCCAATTTTTTTTTGGTATAACTTTAGTGAAGTGATTTCTCTGAACTTCAGTTTTCCAGTCTGTAAAACAGGCATAAAAATATTTGTATAGGCTCAGTTTGAGGATTAAAGAGATAACAAAGAGCCAAGCAGAGTGGTACCTAAATTGACTTTCAGTATAGTAACTTTAGTAATTACTAGTGAGAGCCTGCTAGGGGGCAGCTATTACATTAATAAGTAGTGTGTATATATATAAATTCAGTCCTTGTACTAAGTTACTAGATTAGTTCTGTGTGGACGGAGACTGACCATTGGCACATAATAAATAAATAATTTGTGGAATGAGTGATTGAAATGAACAAGACTGTGGAGGAGGCATTGTAATTATACGAAACAGACAAGGAAACTAGGCACAGTGAGGGTAAGTTTAATCAGCCATAGAGTGGTGAAGCAAAAATCTGACAACAGGGTTAGTTCACTTTAAAGTCCACAGAGTTCACCACCATGCTAATAGCTCCACCATTAATAGATTAATAGAAATTATAGTTTTTTTAAAGAAAAAATACTTGAAGGTATCTATTAGGAGCATACAGTAATTTACCTCTACTGAAACAATGAAAATGAGATAAACATAGTTCTATGGAAATGCAAGCTTTCATGTTCCATGCCTGTACAGTGTCCTCATTTAAACCAGTGATGTTCTCAAAAAGGATCATCACAGTCTGGAAATATTTTTTGTGGGGTGTTTAGGTGGGAGGTGAAAGGCTGGGAAAGATTGGTGTTGATGAGCTGGAAGATCCTGTCCCCAATTTAGACAGTTATGAGGGAAAATTGAGGCTTTTTGTTCTTTATTCTTTGTGACATTTTTGAATGATACTAAAAATTGTACACTGTCCAGGAACAGTCAGAAAGTACATTTAGAGGTGCAGAAAGGGATGTTCAGTTAGTTTAGTTCTGAGTAACAAGAATAGAAGGAGCTTACTCTGGGAACCTTGTCTGTATTTCAGTTACCTGATTATCAAACTGCTTATAAATTGCATGCAGTTAGAGCTTGAAGTCCCAGGGCCATATTTCCACTTACTCAGTGACCCCCAAGTTCTTTTTTTTTTGGTCCCAACTTTCCATGAGGACACGAGAGGCAGTGTGGTATAGGAACAAGCATATAAACTGAGGGGTTATAGAGATGGAGATGCAACAGTTATGATTGTTTTTATTGGTAATAGGAAGGAAATTTTAAAGTACGTGAGAGTTTCTTGTTTTCAATACACATCCAACCACAAGGTAGAAGACTGGAGTTCATTTGTTTGGCTATCTACCTATTAATCTATTTACTTGGGCATTAGAAGAGCTAGACTTAGAGTATACTAGAATTTGGCATTTATTTCTAAATATGTTTCATAAGCTCTTAAGAGAAATTGCAAGGGCAAAGTCATAGAGAAAAGACACTGTGATTACGTATAATTAATTGGTCATTGATCAGCAATGCCATTTCCCAGATACGTCAGGTAGAATTATTTCTGTTATTTTTATAAGACATTATATGTCCTATAGATGCAACCCAATCGAGGAGATAGAAGGCATGCACTTCTGCACACATACACATATTCACATACAACCATTGTATATACACACAACAAATTAAGAGGAGAAAATTAATGAGTTTGTTTAACCAGTGGGTTATTTAGAAATCAGTGGGTTTCTAATTGACAGTTCAGTTATTTGCTTGAGTTTAACTAGTTGTCTTCAAAGTAAATACTTAAAGGTCAATCTTTTTTTACCATGTTGATTTGTGTGTTGAGACAAAATTAGAGTGCAAAATTCGTCATCAAACTTGACTGAATCAGCTACTTGATTATTGTGCTCTGTGACTTTGAGTCATCTTTAATCTTCCTCACAATTAATGTACTTGAATATTGTAACCAAGTGATTAGTTAACATGGTCATTTTGTCAGGGTGAATGGGTCAATCAATCAGTCAAATAATGAATATTTACTGCTTGATTGACTTAAGCTTAACCCTGTGCATGAAATACATTGTTTTATTTAAATTCTTCAGGCAGATCACCAAAGAAGAAAACAGGGGCCCTGAGATTTTGGTGTAACTTTTCCACCAACTAACTGTGTGATCTTGTTCTAGTCATTTATCTTTGCATGTTCTCAGTTTTATGAATAAATATCGTCTGTGACAAGATAATCATAGTGTTTTTTTTTTTTTTTTTTATTTTGCGGTACGCGGGCCTCTCAACCGCTGTGGCCTCTCCCGCTGCAGAGCACAGGCCCCGGACGCGCAGGCTCAGCAGCCATGGCTCACGGGCCCAGCTGCTCCGCGGCACATGGGATCCTCCCAGACTGGGGCCCGAACCCATGTCCCCTGCATTGGCAGGCGGACTCTCAACCACTGCGCCACCAGGGAAGCCCAATCATAGTGCTTTTAATGTTCTAATATTCTAAGGGATTCTATACATGATAATCATAATTATGGAAAGGTGATAATAGCAAATAATACATACTGAATGTTTATTATGTTCCAGTAGTATGTCTTTTACATGTATTATAATATTTAATCTGCACAAAAATCTCAGGATGTAAGAATAGTTAGTTTTCTCATTTTATAGGTAAGGAAACTGAGTTTGAAAACCATTAGTAGTTTAACAGATGTTCCCGTAAGTGCTAGAATGGAGCAAAATCAATTTCTGCTCACACAAATTCTGTGATCCTCTCCCTGTATTCTACAGCCACTCCTCACACGTACCATCCACTAATTTTCTCTTGTTCTAGGCATGAATAAAACATAGGTTACTGTCTCAAACCTCAGCAAGGAAAATAAGTCTACCATGACTCTGACCATGGGGATGGTGACTTTACAATCAGAATTAGAGAAGTGGAGAAACTCTCACATGTGAGGCAGGAATTGCGTCTGTGCCCAGCTTTTACCACATGGGCATTATTCAGAAAAGACAACTGCCTAGACAGTTGGTACAGGCTTGGAAAACATTAGAAGCCCAGACACAACCGCAGACATGAAATTCATTAAACCGAACTACTTTAACCAAGTGGTTTGACAGCAGCTCCTTCTTGAAACTCAGAATAATTAGGCAGAAGATGAGACTTCTTTATAAAGAAGGCTCTCTCTGCTGTTCACTGCTGACCTAGAATTTGAAAGCTGCTTCAACATGTATTGGCTCTTCAGGGCAAACTTGATTCCACTGATATATTCCCCCCCCACCCACCCTTTGCACAGGGGAGATCAGCATAAAACGCAGCACTTTTGCTAATTCCCAATGGAGCACAGACACCTGGAAGAAAGAAATAGTTTTACCACCTACAGGTTTTCATTGGTGAGCAGAGAAGAGAAAGAGAACCATTGAGACCAGGAGGAGGAAAAGGTTAATAAGTGCTGCCATCAATGCAGGAAAGATTTTTTAAAACAACAACAATAAAAAGTGCCTCTAGGACAGCTGTGCAATATTCTTTCTTCTACTAAAAAGGAAAAACATGCCAAAACAGAAACAAAAGAGAACTGGAAAGAGATAAACGAAGTAAGAGGTCAAGCTCCTGGAGCTGTTAAAAAAAGTATAAAAGCAAAAAAAGGAGAAAGTGAGAGGAGAAGCAAATTTAATTTATTTTTTTTCATGTATTATATATGTGCAGGTATTTGTGACTGAGGCCATGTGGGTATCATGTATCTGTGTAGAAAACAGCTCTGGTTATAAAAATAGATTATGCACATAGGAGTTTATGTACTCCTGGCATTTGTGTGTTACAGACTGTCAAGTACAGGCTCTCTAAATGACAGATTCCAAAGCAAGACTTTGAAAAGAAAACAGTAACAAGTAATTGATTTAGAAAAAAGAAACAAAGTTTGATCCTTTCTAACTACTCAGTACTATTGATCTATTATTTACATGTTCTTCCTTGGCAGGTATTAGTTTTCCCCTCAAAATATGGTTGTTTGCTCTCTCTCTCTCTCTCTCCCTCTCTCTGTCTCTGTTGCAGTTTTAAAATTGAGGATCCCTAACTCTGTATATTTTTCTGGAGGACTCTACCATGTTAAAATGTCAGTCTAATTGTTATATTCATTTTCATATAAACACTGGAATGTGTTTTCCTTCTACACGTATTTTTTCCATTTTTAAAGGATATTCTAAAATTGTTATTAGAGATTTTGTGAATACCTACCAGAACCTAGTTTTTAAAAAACACACACTCATATCAATATATTTAAAATGAAATAAGGATTCCATATTAACCTAATATCGCCAACCTCTTTTTCTGTATCTCTGTTGATGAAAATTAGGATGCCCCTCTCTGATGCCATTTTAAAAATTAGAAAACTGTGCTGCTTCAGGTTGTGTACCCTCTAGTTTACACATTTTAGTTACTTGATGATATATTTCATTTATGAAATATGAAAAATATGATATGCCTTAAATCATAGTCCCAGATGCTGCAAATCATGATCTTGGAAGGAAAAAAAAATAAGCTGCCTGGAGCCTCAGAATAGGCTTTTCTTGCTAGTTTGCCCACAGAAGCAGTGCTACAGAGAGAAAAATGACACTCCAGTGATTTAATTATTGTTCCACTCCTCATTACATATGTGGCTTAATATAGCATACAGAACAGCAGAGATGACAGTATAGGTAGTCATCTTCCTCCTGTTGAAACCTATAGCATACTCACACTCATAAATAAAGCTCTCAATTTATTTTTGTTGCTGCAGAAATGCCCACATTTTCCCTGGAAGGAGAAAGCGCTACACAGATGCTATATTGCCAGTTTTACTAGCATGTGGTACACTGAGGGAATGCCCACACATTTCAGTGCTACATTAAGTATTAGCATAATGAGTCATGTTACGAATTATCAGATAGCTCTAGAGTTGTATATTTGCAAAGGACATGAGATGCTATCAAATCTTTTCTATTTCAGCATTATTAAATAAAGGGGCTTGTGAATATACCTCAGCAATGGATACTGGTTGCTAAGCACACTTGTTTATAACCGGACTTCTCACATTGCTGCTTACAACTTATCTCTTGACTTCTGATATTTGCAAATGATTTGCCAGTCTGTCCCATCTTCCTCTGCTACATTCATCTTCCTAACAAAAAGTGTTTATACTACTACTACATTGTATAAAGAAAGAAACTGTATTCTTTTTCAATGCCTGTTAAATGAAGGATGAACTCTTTTGGGTCTGCTTGCCAACCATAGCTGACTCTTTCTGGACCCTCTCTCACTGTCCTTACACCATGACATGTATCACATTGCCCTTTATTCTCCTTTGTGGGCTCCATACAAAGTTCCCTCTGGTTTATGATGATTTTGCTGTTCACTAGCATAGAATTTTCAACTGCTGTCTGCTTCCATCACTCTTTAATAAGCAAACCCAGCCTTTCAAGATTCTTGCAAAATACAACAGTATTTGTTTATTCTGTCTATTGATTTAGCCGTCATTCATAGGCATCTGTCGTGTAACAGGTACAGCATTTACAGTGGTGAATCAGATGGATTCAGCAGTTGTTTCCATGTACTTACATGCTAGGAATATTTCCTCTCCCAGTAGCAATTTCTTCTTTTTTGTATTTTCTTTAGCACTGCAGTTATACTCCTATGACCCTTTCTTTCTAAAGTCCATTTTGCTTTTCACCTCATATGAGGATGTGTAACACACATATGCATATTTATATTAAATTTGTATTTATACTGTAATGCATCTTTTCCACTTATCTATTGCTATCTAAAAGAATATTCCAAAGCTAAGTATCTTACAAGTTCATTTTCTGTCTCATAATTCTGTGAAACAGGAATTTAGTTTAAACATGGCAATGATAGCTTATCTCTTTTCTGTGATGCCTGATGACTCAGATGAGATGGCTCAAATGCCAAGGAGCTGGAAAATCCAGGGACTAGCCAAGCGTCTTTCTCTATCTTTCTCCATATAGTCTCTCCATGAGGAAGCTAGCTTGAGCTTCCTCATAGCATGATGGACTCAGGGAAGTTGGAGTTCTTATACAGCTGTTCAGGACCCCAAAGATGAAACTTCTAAAAAGCCCAAGTAGAAACAGCAGCTTTCTAGAGACTGGGCATCAGAACGCACTCATTCCATATTTTATTTTTGAGGCAAGTCAAGAAAGCTAGCCCAGATTTAGGATGAGTTTAACATCCTGAAACATTAGTCAAGGATTCTGGTTGCCCGTGTAAGGAGTTTGGAAGTTGCCACTCTGTCCTAAAAAGTAAACAGCTGTACAGAAACATATTTTCAAACTATAAAAAAAATCAAAGATACAGGAAAAATTCCTAAAAGAAGCCAGAAAAATAACTGCCTTATTTATAGGGCAACAAAGATAAGAATTCTACTTCTCAGAAACCATGCAAACAAGAAGACAGTACAGTGAAATATTTGAAGTGTTGAGGGGAAAAGTCACCAACCTAGAATTCCTGCTAAATTACCCTTCAAAAGTGAAGAAGTAGACTTCCTCAGACAACAAAAATTCAGAAAATTTGTTTCCAGTAAACCTGCCTTGAAAGAAATGTTAAATGAAGTTCTTTGGAAAGAAGGAAAATAAGGTATGTCAGAAACTCAAATTTACTTAAGTTAAGGAAGAGATACAAAGAAGGGATAAGTGAAAGCAAAATAAAAACTTATTCTCTTATTCTTAACTTATCTAACAGATGTTTGTTCAAAATAATGATAGCCATAATATATTTGAGTATGCATGCTTAATAATATGCAGGGAAATACAAATTAAAACAGTGGAGAAATCACTACACATCTATTAGAATGGCCACAATCCAGAACACTGACAACACCAAATGCCGGTGAGGATGTGGAGCAACAGGAACTCTCATTCACTGCTGGTAGAAATGCAAAGGGTACAGCCACTTTGGAAGACAGTTTTATGTTGGGCCAATGTAGATTCCTGAGTCGTAACTAATGAGCCACTCTAGTGGGAGATGTTGATAATGAACAGCGCTACGTATGTGCAGGGGCAAGGTGTGTATGGGAAATCTCTGTAACCCCACCCCCGCAATTGTGCTGTATACCTTTACTTGCTCTAAAAAAAATGAAGTGTTGACAAATTCAATCCTCCTCATCAAAAAATCTAAAAACAATAAATGCTGGAGAGGGTGTGAAGAAAAGGGAACACTCTGGCACTGTTGGTGGGAATGTAAATTGATACAGCCACTATGGAGAACAGTATGGAGGTTCCTTATAAAACTAAAAATAGAACTACCATACGACCCAGCAACCCCACTACTGGGCATATACCCTGAGAAATCCATAATTCAAAAAGAGTCATGTACCACAATGTTCATTGCAGCTCTATTTACAATAGCCAGGACATGGAAGCAACCTAAGTGTCCATCAACAGATGAATGGATAAAGAAGATGTGGCACATATATACAATGGAATATTACTCAGCCATAAAAGGAAGCAAAATTGAGTTATTTGTAGTGAGGTGGTTGGACCTAGAGTCTGTCATACAGAGTGAGGTAAGTCAGAAAGAGAAAAACAAATACCGTATGCTAACACATATATATGGAATCTAAAAAAAAAAAGGTCATGAAGAACCGAGGGGCAAGACGGGAATAAAGACACAGACCTACTAGAGAATGGACTTGAGGATATGGGGAGGGGGAAGGGTAAGCTGTGACAAAGTGAGAGAGTGGCATGGACATATATACACTACCAAATGTAAAATAGCTAGTGGGAAGCAGCCGCATAGCACAGGGAGATCAGCTTGGTGCTTTGTGACCACCTAGAGGGGTGGGATAGGGAGGGTGGAAGGGAGGGAAACACAAGAGGGAGGAGATATGGGGACATATGTGTATGTATAACTGACTCTGTTATATGTACATATTTCCTTTTGTGCATACTTGAGAGTGGAAATGCTGAATCATAAATGTATGGATATTCGGTTTTATAAAATGTTGCCAGTTCCCCAAGGTGGTTGTAGTAAATTATATGCCTTCTAGCCAGGTATGGGAGTTCTCTTTCCTTCAAGGCCCTAAATCTCTGTCTTCAGTTCTCTCTTTATTTCCTTCTATTTCAGCTTGTACTCAAGACAGCATTTTCTGATCTTATGTGTTTTCTTCAGGGTCTTGCCAAATGCAGCCAAAACACAGTACAGCATTCTGTTATTTGATACCCTTCCTCTAGATCTCCTGTCCCAGAAAGCCCATGGCTTGTCTCCTCATTTAGAACAGTCAGTGGGTTTTCCAGATATCTGTCCACAGCTCCCCACAGACAACGGTTTTCTGTCTGCCAATATCTGTTGCCCAACTGTAGCCTGAGCACTCATTCAGTGCTACATGTTTTAGTTTTTAAAGCAGCGCTGATCTTCAAGGACTGATTACAGTACTCAGAGCAAACTGTCATTTGGTACTGTAATAAAGGAAACCTGAAATCTTAATTGATTACCATAATAAAGGTTTACTTCTTGCTCATATCTGGTTGTAAAACAGTTGGCTCTCTGTCTTGGAGCTGTGTGTCCTCTATGGTCACCACAACAAGGAAAGAGAAAACTTGAGGTTCATATGAGATACTTTTGGATTTTTTATAAAAGTGGCTTTCATTACGTTCATCAAACCCTATTTTTGAGTACTCAGTCCCATAAATTTCAACCTAAAGGCATAACTGAGAAGTTAAGGAAAACATGGATACTTGGTAGCAATAACATCTCTGCACAAGGGAGCTTGTCAGACCTCCTAAGCATAAGTTGAATGAATGAACGTGAAGGCATAAATGTATCCTCTGTGCTATACCTTGTTACATTTGTGAGGTATTAAAAAGAAGTAGGGCTTCCCTGGTGGCGCAGTGCTTGAGAGTCCGCCTGCCGATGCAGGAGACGCGGGTTCGTGCCCCGTTTCGGGAAGATCCCACATGCCGCGGAGCGGCTGGGCCCGTGAGCCATGGCCACTGAGCCTGCGCGTCCGGAGCCTGTGCTCCGCAAATGGGAGAGGCCACAACAGTGAGAGGCCCGCATAACGCAAGGAAAAAATACTTTCAAACTACTTGCTAACTACTTTCCACTTCTAATAGAGATTTTATGTATGTATGTGTGTGTGTATATATATATATATATATATATATATATATATACACACACAGCTATCTATAGATATATTTGTTGATTATATTTATTATATAAATTACATACATATAAATAATAGAGCACACATCTCAGCGTCAAGTAGTCAACAGCATGATAGAAGTATCTAAACTTTAGATGATGACATCAGTTTGACTTTATTGTTTTTCCACAGAAGCACCCATTAATGTTCATAATTCTTTTTTTTTTTTGTGGTACGCAGTCCTCTCACTGTTGCGGCCTCTCCCGTTGCGGAGCACAGGCTCCGGACGTGCAGGCTCAGCGGCCATGGCTCACGGGCCCAGCCGCTCTGCGGCATGTGGGATCTTCCCAGATTGGGGCACGAACCCGTGTCCCCTGCATCGGCAGGCGGACTCTCAACCACTGCGCCACCAGGGAAGCCCAATGTTCATAATTCTAAGAACTAAGTAAATTAAATCAAGGAATCTTCTGGACACTTATTACTCCTAAATTTCACTAAGGGGAAGTCAGTGTGAGCTGATCCCAGATTAATAAGATTGTTCCTTCTGAATACTTGTCTTCATGTGCTACCTATAGGATTTAATCCTTACTCTCCAACTCTCTACCTGGTCAGAGCTAGCCACAGTTGTTGGCTTTCCTGAAAGCACCTTTATAATTTATTAAACATGTTTTAATTTCTATTTGTTAATACACAAATTTGTTTAAAGTAAAGCGTTTAAAATAGCTGCCCTCTATGATTTCTACCAGTTTTACTGGTGAGGTTTTTATTATCATTGCCATTCTTCAGTACTGCTATATTTTAGATAATCACTAGTTGTTTTCACCTTCAAAGATTTATTCCTTTCTATAATGAGCTAATGCTTTTCTCTACTTCCTATAGTGTTGACAGCAGCAGTGTTTACCCGGTGGTTCTTCAGTGAATGTTTAGTGAATTGAAATGGATGCAAACATTGATTTTCATGTATTACCAGTTTGTAATAGTATTGTATGATTTAAATTAAGTTCAGTTGCATATAGTCAAAAGAAAAAAAAATAAAAGTGAATGCACATCTTTGTTCTCTTTTTTAAAAGATGGCAGGGGAAGGCAGTCCAGGGTTGCTTTGGGAGTATGACAGATGTTTCCAGGTCTTAGGCCATTTTCTTCTTTCTATTCCATTGTTCCTAATGTGTGGCTCTTGTTCCTGTGTTTTCTTCCTTTTTGGTCAGTAAATTCTTTTACTTATTTATTTATTTATTTATTATTATTATTTTTTCTTAGATTTTTAATTTTAATTTTAATTTTATTTATTTATTTTTGCTGTGTTGCATCTTCGTTTCTGTGCGAGGGCTCTCTCTAGTTGTGGCAAGTGGGGGCCACTCTTCATGGCGGTGCGCGGGCCTCTCACCATCGCGGCCTCTCCCGTTGCGGAGCACAGGCTCCAGACGCTCAGGCTCAGTACTTGTGGCTCATGGGCCTAGCCGCTCCGTGGCATGCGGGATCTTCCCAGACCAGGGCTCGAACCCATGTCCCCTGCATCGGTAGGCGGACTCTCAACCACTGCGCCACCAGGGAAGCCCCCTTATTTATTTTTTAATAGAAGCATAGTTGATTTGCAGTGTTGTGCTAATTTCTGCTGTACAGCAAAGTGAATCAGTTATACACATACATGCATTCTTTTTTTATATTCTTTTCCATTATGGTTTTTCCCAGGAGATTGGATATAGTTCCCTGTGCTATACAGTAGGACCTTGTTGTTTATCTATTCTAAATGTAATAGTTTGTATCTACTAAGCTCAAACTCCCAGACCATCCCTCTCCCTCCCCACACCATCCTTGGCAACAACAAGTCTTCTCTACGTGTGTGAGTCTGCTTCTGTTTTGTAGATAGGTTCATTTGTGCCGTATTTCATATTCCACATATAAGTGATATCATGTTGTATTTGTCTTTCTCTTTCTGACTTGTTCCAGTGTTTTAAAATGGTTGGTGGAATGTCAGCCATCACATCTGCATTCCAGGTACCAACGTGGAGGAAGATACGAAGGAAACATAGGTAAAGGACTCACACAAACTCTCTTTTGAGGTTGTCTAAAAAAGGCCACACGCATTTTACTTACATCTTCCTGGAATAAGCATATTTACAAAGTAACACCTAATTCCAAGGGAGTTTGGAATATGTAGTATTTTTTTGGAAGGTCAATGCTAGGTAAAAATGTGGGGTTTTATAGCTATGGAAGGAAGTTTTCAACAGATATAGATCTAGGGAACCTTCAATCTTCACCAGAATCAGAAGTGGAAAAGCCAGAATCTTGGAGTAAAGCATGAGGTTCAGAGTATTCGTTTATGATCACTGGCTTGGAAGTCAGGATGATGTAGATTTGAAGTTAGGCTTGACTGGTTTTTAGCTGTGTGGACTTGAATAATTAACTCTTGCTTAAACTTCAGTTTTCATATATGTATAATGAGCATACTATTTCTCCTTTAATTTTTTGTGCGTTTGTGGGGTTTTAATGAGATTATTTAAGGTGTAATGGGTTCAACTAAATTTTCTTCTCAGTATCTTTGTTGTTTTCTTATTTTTTCCAGCAGTTGCTTTATTTAGTAGAAAAAAAATGGATTTGTAGTTGGAAGACATGTTGAGATTCCAGCATATACCAATCATATAAACTTCCTGAGGATCAGTGTTCTTATCTGTAAAATAGGTCTACCAACCCTGTTACAGCTGTGTTGAGAATTAAATAGAATATTGTATATGAGGTTTTCCTCTACAGAATATGATACAGAATACAGGCGTAGAAAATGTTGATTCAGTATTTTTCCCTTATTTGAAATAATGTATTTTACCCTTTTATGTAAATATTGATAGATTTAAATAGATTTATTGAATTCTCAAAAACTAGAAATAGATTTATTGACTCCCCAAAACCCAGAATATGCTGAGACATTGGTGATGGCTGCTGATCTGAGTGGCATGCAAATATTTAGAGTATAGATTAGGTCTATCAAAAATATACTGTTCTGTTGGGGTTTTCCTATGAAATTCAATAGCGTGAGTTTTAGAATAGAGAATGAGTCACTTCTTATCTTTACTGTAATAATTGCTGATTAGAGATCAAGAAATGACCTTTGTTGTACTAAATTAATATAAATGTACAAACGTATGCAAAGAAAAATGCCTGGTGTGGCACATAGTAGGGACTCGATAAATATTTGATGAGTGAATTAATTAATGCTAGGGTTGGATGAATGCATATTTTTATGTCCTTTTCATAACTTCATTCCATGGGTCTTTTCTACCAAGAAATTTTCAAAAACTGATGAGTTGGCCTCTGCCTGGCTGCAGTTATGTTTCTTGTGTTTATTAGATTCTAAGTCATACTGGCAGCTCTCCTCTTTACTGTTAGGTTTGGTGAATGTTACAGATTTGACTAAATGAACCAAGGCAAATGTAAAATAAACCTTTGCCAAGGGGATGGTATGAATTGAGACAATTATTTCTTAGCTGCATCAGTTTCTCAGTAAAAACCACATAGCATTGGCGAACAGCATCGCAATAAAAAGGCTTGTTTTCCTGAAGTAACTTGACAATCATTAGATTGTTGGTTAAATTGACTTGAGAAATCTGAATCATTTTTTTTCCGTTCAATGAGTATTAATGATTTTTCTAATTAAATTCTGCTTCATGATATTAAGTAGACAGACTAACTTCTGTGTTCTAGTTTCTCATCTTTAAATGAGAGGAACATGAGTGTATTATCCAAGGTTTCTTTCATCTCTAAGATTTTCTCATTCTGTGATTCTAAAAATTTGCTTGGGTAACCCCACAGGAGCCCCCAAATCCAATCTTCCTCTTCGACAGAGCAGCGCCCCCCTTTTTAAAGTCTTTGCCAGAGGCCCACGCAGTTTTAGCTTGAAAAGTCTCCTGCTGCATTATAGAATGCCTTTTGGGTAAGACAGCTCCACTGTCAGATTCTTCTAATTATGAGACAGTCCCTCATTTTGAGACACAGTTTCTTTCTAGGTAATTTCTACCCATTTGTTACTTTTCCTCAAGGAAGCAAAACTTATAATAACTCTTTGCTCTGACATTCTATCAAATGTCCACAGCTGTCATGTCTACCCTAGGCTTCTTTGAGCCAAGCTCATTCCACTTCTGTAGTCATAACCTAGCGTGACAAGATTTCCAGTCCTCTGTAACAATCTCTTCTAAATCCAGAATTAATGAGCTTCAATCGATTTACCACAAATCTGTGCCCCCTCAAACAAACAAAATCATTAAAACATGGCTCCATGGCATGGACAATAAAAATGGATTATTTATATATTTAGTCCTTTTATTTTGCCAAGAAAATATATTGTGATTTTGAAGTTAAACTAGCTCTTAATTTCACTTTATAAAATATTGCTTGTAAACTTTTCCAAGTCACTTAAACTTTCTGAGAATGCTTTCTCAACTGTAAGATCATTGTCGTCATCATTATCATTGTCATGTGTGTCATATCTGTTATTCTGCTATAATGTAAAATGCTCTGAAATTTTAAAGTGTTATACATCTGCAACTGTATAGCTTTAACAACCATTTTTGTATTTGTGCATAATATCATTGAAACATAATTTTCTTTTAAAAACACATTTAAAGATAATAGAAATAGAAAGTATCAGATCAAGGGATGTTGCTAAGAAGAGAGAGAATTTAAGTTGTATATATATACACAAACATAACACACACATATACTTCAAAGTTTTAATAGATATAATTATTTTGTTTAGATGTAATTGCTAATTTTAAATTACAAACATGAAAATTAAGTGGTCATAAAAACAGCAGTGTTTATATTTACTTTTGAAAATTATAATGATGACTACCTTTAAGCCATTTAAATAAACTCTAGAATATGCGATAAATCATTTTTTTTTTTGCAAGTTGAAAAGTTCAGAAAATTAGGCAAGTGACATTTTAAATACACTGAAGGAAGGCTTCCCTGGTGGTGCAGTGGTTGAGAATCTGCCTGCCAATGCAGGGGACACAGGTTCGAGCCCTGGTCTGGGAAGATCCCACATGCCGCGGAGCAACTAGGCCCGTGAGCCACAACTACTGAGCCTGCGCATCTGGAGCCTTGTGCTCCGCAACAAGAGAGACCGCGATAGTGAGAGGCCCGCGCACCGCAATGAAGAGCGGCCCCCACTTGCCACAACTAGAGAAAGCCCTCACACAGAAACGAAGACCCAACACAGCCAAAAATAAAAATAAATAAAAATAAATACACTCAAGGAAAAGTTTACAAATCCTGTGTGTGTGAATTCTTGTGGAATGCTAGACTATAGCCTGTATTCTGTGCATAAGCACCATTAAGAGGATTGCACACTACTACTCCTCTCAAGTTTAATTGGTGTCTGACTGTTCTTTATATGACTTGGCAGTTCATAGGTCAGGGAGGGAATAAAAAAAAAAAACTCTTATTCCAAATTTATCCCTTTTTTCTCTAATAAAATTACATATATAGCTTTTAAAGGAGAGAAATTTAGTCCCTTTAATACCAAATCATCATAGAAAATAACAGATAATGATAAGAATATTGCAATGCATGCAGTAAACACATTTACTGAGATTTCAGCTTTGACTGCAAAATTCTAATGGAATATATTTCATAATAATGATTCTTTGTGCAAATTTGTTTTTAATTTGTTTGTTTTTGTGTTTTGATGTATAGGAAATCATTTAGCTAAAAAAGAAAAGTCATGTCCTGTGTGTTTGTGTGTGTATGTATGTGTGTATATGCGTATATATATAATTGTACTGAAGCCATCACCTGGGCTTTGAATGAGCTGACCAGGTTGCTTTAATGCTCCAGATAAACTCCACCACACATAGTTTTAGAGTAGTTTTGCTATTTTGCAGTCTGGTCAGTATAAGAGTTTGCTCTACTAAGAGCAACAAAAGAATCCCTCTCTTCCAGGCAAAAATGAATCAGTTCTGTGAGAAGAGTTGAAAAGAAAGTTGGGACAGCAACTGATTCATGAGTTCAAATAGTTAAGTTTTCCTTTAGAAAATGGGAACTCCATTATCATTTTAAGGCAATCAGCCTTTTTTAAGATCTTAGCAATTGACATTTAGTACATTGTAAATCCATACTCTTGTTCATCTTTTATCAAATGACATCATCAGGCAATCATCTTCGAGCAAACTTTGGTACCTAACACCATTTCATCTCAGCTTCTGGCCACAGAAAGCATTTTTTCTTTCCTTCTCCCAGGAGTCCACAAGCTTTAGTATGTCTGGTTTGGAGATATTGTCTGACTGTTTTACAGAAGCTTAACAATCCCAGTGATGTATGGTTTTTCTCTTGGGATAACTGGGGAAAGTTTATGCTGCTGGTCACTGACATTGATGTGTATAGCATCTTGCCAGGTGTGAAGGAGGTATGAAAGTGGGTCCATATATTAGGATCCACTGGTCGTATTGCATAATGCACCATCTAAGAGGTGCCAGTCTGATACGATTTTAGAATGGCCTGTTAAAGCCACTGTAGCAGATCAGAAGAAATATTCTGTGAATAGGATGCACTATACACACTGAACAGAGACCTTTAAATGGTTGTGTTCCCCACACAGATGACATAGGTCCAGAAGCCAAGAAATAGACCTAGCAGTAACCTCCCTCACCATTACTCCAGTGACATGCTGAGGTCTTTGTGCTTCTTGTCCACAAGTCTGGGCTCTGCAGCAGAGCACTCTAGCCAGTTTCCACAGCACAAGCGTCTCATTGTAATACAAGCTACTTACTCTCTTTGGTTCTTATTAAATAAGACACTAACTCTTTCTACCTGAGTTTGTTGCGAAGATTAAAGTAGATCAAGTATGTAAGTGATATAAGATACAGGTAGCTGCTCAATAAATATTGGTTTTTCATATTTTATTTGAAATTATATGTAATAAAAAGTTTTGGAAGCATACTATTGAGACCTTTTGATTTTATTGTAATTAAAATCTATTATTTGGATTGTAACCCAGAAATGTTTAGAAGAGAGAAATTTGAACTCACTCTCTTTTGTCTTAATGTTTTGTATTTTTTTTGCGGTACGTGGGCCTCTCACTGTTCTGGCCTCTCTCATTGCGGAGCACAGGCTCCGGACACACAGGGTCAGCGGCCATGGCTCATGGGCCTAGCCGCTCCGCGGCATGTGGGATCTTCCCAGACCAGGGCATAAACCCCGTGTCCTCTGCATTGGCAGGCGAACTCTCAACCACTGCGCCACCAGAGAAGCCCTTGTCTTAATGTTTTACAATGACATCTTGAGTAGAGTATGCTATTTGGGAATTCAAGATTGACTTTTCTGGCCCTGCTGTAAAAAAAAATGTCTGTTTTATAAAGGTGATTCTTTTCAAGTTACTGATGACCATAAATAATCTGTGTTCTCATATATATGTGTGTGTGTGTGTGTGTGTGTGTGTGTGTGTGTGTGTGTATATGTATATATATATATACACACACACACACACACACACACACACATACACACACACAACATTTGTATTTGACTGCAAAATGCCACTAAGATATTATGCATATATTAGGTTCTGATTCAGCTTAGAAAAGCTGAATGAATGTGTGTTTATTTCTATTTTACTTTATACTGTCTTTTGTCATAATCATAAAAAATAAGAACTTCTTTCTCATTTTTCTGGGGAAAATCATTAGAGCAGGAAAAATGAAAGAAATCTATAGTTTTAGTGAAAGAGGAGCTATTTAGCATTACTACTAAATTTGCATAACCTTAAACAACCATTTCTTTCTTCCTGGACACCAATATCTGTAGTAGACATTGTTCCATTCCAGTACAGTTTCCTTTGGGGTACTATCACCTCCTCCACTCCCCGTTTTCTTTTCAGTTTAGCAGATAATAAATGTGTTGTATGCCTGCAAGGACAAAACACTGAAAGCTCTGTATGAGGTTATAAAGATGTGTAGGCGATGAGACCTGCCTTCAAAGAGTTTACAATCTGAGCAGTTGGTCACAGGAGTAAGTTGTGGCATATTGCTTCAGGTGACTTAAGCAGCATTCATTAAAATATTCACATCCTTTGAGTACTTCTCTTTTCAAATTTATAAAGAATCTCTTCAATAGGAAAGGCTAAGCAGTGGGAAAAAAGACCTTTCATTGGAATAAATTGGTGGCCTTGGTTTTGCTTATGAGCATCTTTCTGTTGCTGTAACTTTCTCTCTTATAACATTTTCAATATCATTACTAACGAGAACTTTGTTTGGAGAGAATCTCCATGTTTCCTGAGCCTTCACCAGGGTTTCTTGGTTCCTTGTGAATGGCTCAGTTGCAGTTCGGTCTTGGAATGAATTGCAGTGATTTTTTCCTTCAACAAATCAATATTTTGATTTTAGTTGATGCTAGAATGATATACTTTGCAATATGTGGTTTTTAGGGTGAGAGCGAGATTCAATAAAAAGGAACACAGGGCAGACTTTTTCCTTGATCTAAACATTTGTTAGTATACTTACACATTATATTCTGTAAAGATATAGTGCAAGTTATAAAATTCTCCTTATTTTTAAAGTTAGAGTGTATTCATGTAAAGTGTATGCACAGTGGAAAAAGAAAATCTTGAAGTATAAAACTCAAAAGAATAATTAGGTATAAATACAAGTGTGTGTGTGTGTGTGTGTGTGTGTGTGTGTGTGTATACATATATGTATGTATGTAATTTTAAGGCTTTATTTTTTAGAGCAGTTTTAGGTTCACAGCAAAATTAAGAGACAGGTACAAAGATTTCCCATGTACCTCCTGGTCCCACATATGCATAGCCTCCAAATAGTTCAATCCAACTCAATTAGTATAAGTCCTGATACTTTAATTGGAATAGGAATAAAAAGTACTCCCTCCTTGGGGGTTGTTGAAATAATTAAAATAATACAGTGTACACAGGAAGTTGTCAGATTGGCCACCATTGGAGAAGAAAGTGCCTTAAGTTAAAGAATAGAACATTACATCATTACATCATCATGTTCCATCACATAGCAGCTAAAATATGGACAAAAACAGAGTACTGACCATATCATCTGAGCACTCATATCAAATCATGCTTGACACTGTCACTGTATGGGAACATTCTAGTAACATGGGTCAAAACTACATTCAAATTTAGGCTAGTTTGAGTGGTTGTCTTGGTGATTTGCAACTAAAATTATCCCAAATTCTAGCATGTATAAAAACAAGATTTGGCTTTTTCATTGTTATGTTTCCATTTCACTCTAAAAGTATACACGTTTCTTTGCATAGTTGCATGTAGTACATTAAATATATGGGAAGCTACTAAAGTACTTTGAGTCATAAGCTCATTCCCTATGACCAGGCTCCTATTTCTCAAGGACATTAAACTTGAAGTAAGAAGACAAATCACAAAACATAAAGCAGTTTGAAAAAATTATCAGGGACCATATAAATAAATATATGAAATGAGTAGACAATGTGGATATTAAATAAGGCAAAATGGATTATAGAGTAAATAGATAAAACACACACACATTTTAATTAAGAGGTTATTTGAAACTGGCCTTTGAGGAGTATCATCACTCAAGCCAGTAGGTAGTTATTGTGCTTTAAAAAGGACTCATTTCTATGGGAAAGAAAATATGCAAATGAATGTTTTCTGCACTGAAGCTACTTGGAGTCTACAGCGGAAAGTAAGATACATAAGGTAACATGGCTTAATAGTTTTTGCCTGCACATATTTGCATTACATGGCTTTGAGTCAGGTTTATTTGCCATTTAATCCTAGTTTGCCAGTTCAATGGGTATGTGTCATTGCACCAGTTACTTAACCCTCTTAAGCTTGTGCTTTCATTTATAAAAATAGCAATAACATTTTTTCATTCTTCAAAGTATTTTTGTAGAGATAAAATAATATATACAAAGTGTTGCTTTCCTTTAAATATTAGTACTCAGGCTGCTATGCCTTGTATCTTAAGAGTTATGTCGGAATTAAATGATGAAACAGTTCTATACATTCTTGCAAGATAGCAGAAATCTTTTTTTTTAAATTTTTTTTTATTGGAGTATAGTTGATTTACAGTGTTGTGTTAGTTTCTGCCATACAGCAAAGTGAGTCAGTTATACATATACATATATCCACTCTGTTTTAGATTCTATTCCCCTATGGGTCATTACAGAGTTTTGAATAGGGTTCCCTGTGCTATTCAGTGGGTTCTTATTAGTTCTCTATTCTATATATATATAGTTGTGTGTATATGTCAATACCAATCTCCCAATTTATCCCTCCCTTTCCCTTCCCTTCCCCCCCCCCCCACTGCCTGGTGACCACAAGTTTATTTTCTATATCTGTGACTCGCTTCTGTTTTGTAAATAGGTTCATTTGTAGTATTTCTTTAGATTCCACATATAAGAAATATCATATGATATTTGTCTTTCTCTGTCTGACTTACTTCACTCAGTATGACAATCTCTAGGTCCAACCATGTCACCGCAAATGGCATTATTTTGTTCTTTTTATGGCTGAGTAATATTCCATTGTATATTTGTACCACATCTTTATCCATTCCTCCATTTAGGTTTAGCAATGTTTAGGTTGCTTCCATGTCCTGGCTATTGTAAATGGTGCAGATCTTTAAGAATGATCATCAGATGAGGGTTTAAGCCAAGGCAAATGAACTCAATTTGCATATGGAATAATATTTGAAAAATTAAGTAACCCTAATATCAATATGAATAATATGAATAACAAGTAAATAAATTGCAAGTTAACCAAATTAATACCAATTAATTAATGTTACAATGGATATATTTGTATATAAACATATATATGTTATATATAATGATAAAGAAAATCAGATAAGTGAGACGTAAAATATATTGTAATTCATGTATTCTTTTTCGTTGGGTTACTCATTTTTGTATCTCAGGACCTGGCTGTCAAACACAGCCACAGAATATTTTGAGGATTCTGGGTCAATGATCCTGCTTTCCACATGAATATAAGCCAGAAAATGTAACATTCTTCCTTATAAAGTTATCATTCTCAACATAGAGCAGAAAAAGGGTGATGGTTGGAGTGAGGAGAGCATAGTCATGTATCCTGGTAAATATCTAAAATGGCAGAACTATTTTATAAGGTTTGTTAAAATAAGGGCCATCATCTGTTCACGTGTTTCTGATCTCTCGCTTATTTAAATAGCTCTTGGGTTCAACAGAGAGTAGCAGCTCTGAGTGCTTTCCTTTAGTCTCTTAAAAATATCCGAGGTTAACTGAGTGTTGGTTCACAACCTCTGGAATTCCTCTATGAAGGACAAAGAGAGACAGAAGAGAGAGGCAGCCGCTCCAGGTTGGTGGTACCAGATTCAGTAAGCAATGGAACTTACATACGAGGCTTGTCGTGGGTGGCGCAAGATGAGTAGACCTCCATGCCTTCTGGCTAGAATCTTAAAAGTTTATATAGAGGCCTTAATGGGGCTCAGTCACGTATATTGTCCAGATGGTCTCAACAACACATTACTCTTTCAAGGCTGCATTCTTGAAACAACTGCAGCTGTGGGAACAGTGGACAACTTGTAAATTCCAAGGACAAGGGAGGGGCGTGAGGAGTTTCCAGTTGTCTGGGTCCAGCTCAAGGGTCAACCAGCAAACACGTCCTCTCCAGGATCAAGTCATCATTATTTTGGGTATAATGGCGACAGTATTGTTTCAAATAATTCTTTAAGGAAACAAGAGAATCTTGCTCAAAATCCTAAAGTATTATAACAAGAAAACACTTTTATTTATATAAACATTTATATTCATATATTTAGTAAGTATATTTATTCCAAGTGATCACTTGGAATTGCTTCATTGAGCTTCTTTTACTGTGCTTAGAATTAGTGGTAATGATTTGCTCAGGTAGGTTCCAGGAGCAATGTAAAGATTATCACCCTCAGTTAGCTATTTTCCACTCATGTACTTAATGAACTTTAAAAAAAAAGCAGACTCTTTTTTAACTCCCAGTGTGAATTGGAATAGTTTTGTATGGTGAGTCCCAGGGATTAATAAATAAGTATAATTCAATAATCAAATCTTTTATAAAAGAATACCTATGCCTACACACTGCTTGAAAACTTTGAGTTCCAGTTCATTATATAGTTGACCCTTTAACAACATGGTGGTTAGGAGTGCTGACCCTGCGCACGATCCAAAGTCCATACATAATTTATAGTCTGCCCTGCACATCCTCAATTCCTCTGCATCTGTGGATTCCACCAACATGGACCCTGTAGGGCTATAATATTTACTATTGAAAAATATCTGCATATAAGTGTACCTACATAGTTCAAACCCGTTTTATTCAAGGTTCAGCTGTATATAGTAGTGCTCTTCAAGTCTCCTTTCCTTTCCTCTTTAATTCTCTCATGGCATAAAATTGTTCCAGGGCACCTCCTTTATCAAGTCTTTTAAATTTTCCCAGTAACTAATTCAGGAAGCTTTTCAGCAACTCTTCCTCAGTTCAGATTTCCCATCTCTTTTACTCCTAGCTATTTATTGTGTAGATAAATCAGTCTTCTCCACCTAAATATGTTCTTCTGTCCTTCACTTGTTCTGCCCTGTCTCTGTCTGAGCAAATGCAATTCTAATGAGATGGAAATATGGGGAAGGGATCAGAGCAGGGAAAGACAAAAGTCAGTAGAAAGGAGTACTCAGACATACATAAATTGTGTCCTGATCAGATGTATTTTAAACAGTTTTAAAGCAAGAAATGTTCAAGATGAATAGAAATAATGTCAAGGAAGCTAAATTTTTCCCAATAAAATTGATGTTTTATTTTTTATAAGGCGTTCTACACCATCAATATAAAAATGCACTTAAAGCAAAATAAAGATATTCTTGGTGATTTTTTTTTTTGGTATGTAAAAAAAATCACTGCAAAATGTCTACTGTAGTTTTGCTTTGAAAATTCAAAAATCAAACCTTAATGAGTGTCAAAGTGAGAAGCATCTCTTTGAAGCACCGTGAGTCTTCTAACGTCTCAGACTATTTTTCAGTGATAATCGGTATCTATAACAGTCTATAACAGTCTCCGCCTGGGCCAGGTACATTTTACCTCCTCTGCAGGATTTTTTTTTTTAACATCTTTATTGGAGTATAATTGCTTTAAATGGTTTGTTTGTTTCTCTGCAGGATATTGTTGCACTCAGTTGGTAAAAGGTCAATCTTAAACATAGTAGTTGTATATTTTTCTCCTTTTTTGTCAATTTGAGTTTAATTAATTTAAATTAGCACACTTTTTTTTTTTCTGTCAGTAAGGGACTTTATAAGGATGATAATCCCAGCAGTGAAGAAAAAATATAGTCTGAAATATTACAATATTTATTACATGCTTTTATTTTTCAAGGCAATGATCCCTAGTTGCAGGAGTATGAAATAAATGATCCATTCTTAGCAAGGAGAACTTCTTGAAAATATGTTCCGAATTCCAAAGGACAGATTAGGAAGGTTAAAATATCAGGAGGAATAGTGTGTAATAGTCAAAAACTATGTGTTTTGGAGTCAGGGACACATTAGTTTAGTTGGAATTATAGCTCATATAGTAATATTTTTTATTGTACAGTTACTGGGATATACATGGTCCTTTTATGCATTAAATCATTTAATATGTATATCAATTTTATGAATTTGCTATTACTGTTTTTCCAAGTATAAAATTGGTGACTGAGTCTTAGAGAGGTAAAGGTTAGTGAACCATAAATATATGTTAAAGGAATGGAAAAGAAAGGGTTCAAGCACAAGTTGAAATTCTAAAGCCCATGCTTCTAATGATTAGAATATACTGCCACTTTATTCTTGTGACTGAACTATCAGCTGCAGGATATAGAATGCTCTCTACTTCATTTAGGCAGAAGAACCATTGAATAAAGTGTATTGGGAAGCTCACAGACTCTCCAGAAGGCATAGAGAGTCAGGCTTGGAGGCTGCTCTTCAAGGACAAGCTAACCACACTGTGGGGAAGTCCAGGGAGGACCCACCACAGTATCTGTTGGGCACAGATACTGAGGGTCACATCCCTCACTTCTTCACTGCCACTGCTGCCACTCCAAGGCATAGATTCTCTGTGTGCTACTTCTTCACATTGTTCTGTCTGATTAAATCCCCACTCAAGTGTCTGAAGGAGTCTAGCTGCAAGGGAGACTGGGAAAGAAAGTTCAGAGAAAACCCTTCCCAAGGCCTCCTCAGTAGCATTCTTTTCCTTTGTCCCCTAGGGTTCTTTGTATATTTGTAACTGAGCCAGAACCCTGTGGAGCCTTCCTGGGACTGGGACAGACCCCACTCCCCCCCCCACGCCCTGACCATGTCCTCCACTTGCCTCTTTTCTGTAAAAAAAACTTTAGCCAAAGATAAATTTAATCAGAGAAGTGAGAAAATGCAGAAACAAAGAAAACGGTCAAGCAAGACAAAATAATAAGTTTAGCCATTAAGCAAAGTCAAGGACCTCTAGTTCCTCCTCAAGGGCTACAGATAATATTCTGAGCCATATCCTTTGAGCTGTTTTGCAGATACTGAAACCCCTACCAGGCAGAAGAAGTTAACTACATGATGACCACACTGTAGCCATGACATAAGCTTCTCCGTCTTACACAATTCCAAGAGCTGGCCTCAAGGAAATGGGAACAAACCAACCCTGCAGTTAAAGATTAACTGTACTTAAAACAGTCACCGTGACACTGATCAGACCACCACATGACCAATTTCAAGATGACTGTTGGAGTTAACTGTGCTGTTCTGCACGTAGCTCCCTTCCCCACCTCCTGCCATGCCTATGCACCCCTGAAACTCTGTTTTAAAAGCTCTTTCCCCCTGATCAGCAGTGGGGAATTGGTTCTTTGGGACATGAGTCCACCTTCTCCTCAGGATCACTGGCGTCCTCAATAAAGTTATCTTTCCTTTTATCCAACACTTGTCTCTCAGTACTGGATTTTTGAGCAACAAACAGCCAAACCTGAGTTCAGTAGCATTTTGTGTTCAAAATATTTACTTTGTATTATACCTAACCTTGTGTGCATTCACATTTGCCAGTATATTATGAAATCTTTAGTTCAGGACTAGGTCTAACCATCTTTGCCTCTCCCAGGGATCCTAGCACAGTACCTGATATATAATTTATTTATCATCATTTCTTTCAGTGGATTGAACTGAATGCCTCTCCTGTTCCAGAACACTTTAATCATACAATACTAAATTATTTTACTTAGATACAGTTTCCTCTATGTTCCTATTCATAGGCAGAACTTCCCTCTTAAGGTTTTTAGCAATATCCTTCTAATTATGTGTTTAGAGAAATGGGTACATTGTCTTTACTCATAGTCGTTGAAAGTAGTGATAGTAGAATTTCATTTGATACACTTAAAAAAAATAAAATTACAGGCTATTCAGGCTAAGGGCTAAAAATCATTTATTATAATGTTTTTCATTTAGAAAATTGGAGGAAAAAAAGAAAGGCTGAGCCAAGAGATTATGAAATGACTTCTGCCTCCAATACTGAATTAAGCTGGGATGCTGTGGGTTCCTATTGTAATTTGTACATACACCATAAAAGCCCTTTCTGCTTTCCATTGCATTTATCTGGTTAGTAATTGTAACATGCATTAGACTCAGAATTTAATTAATTAATTAAATCAATTAATTAATTCTGTTTTGAGGGATTTTTTATTTTTATACGATTTTAAAGGTTACTTTCTATTTACAGTTATTACAAAATATTGTCTTATATTCCCCGTATTGTGTAGTACATCCTTTAGCATACCTTGGGAGGTACAAATTATTGGGTATAAGATAGACTCAGGACTTTTTGAGATCAAAGACTGTGTAATGTTTATGGCTAGAGACCCATCACCTAGGATCATTCTTAACTCATAGTAGTTACTTAGTAAATCAACGTTAATTGTGGGTGAGAACAAACCTCTTTTATTATGATGTTCTTTAGGGGCTTAGGTCAGATACCCATTATCTGTCCCTTATTTGGAAATAATTCAAATCTCACAAGGCACCAAAGTATAGGAGATTTGATCTTAGAGGTAATTGCATAGTCTTAGACATTCTTGCTCTGGATGAAATTACTCAAGCTAAAAGACCTCTCCCAAATCTTATAAGGTAACAGCAGGAAGACCTTTTTGGTTATAGTTATAAATATAAGGGTAATTCAAACCAAGCTCATTGCAGCAGCAGTGGTGAGAAGTCTGGGATTCTGAATATATTCTGAGACTAAAGCTAATTGCATTTCCTGATGAATTGATGAAGATTTTGAGAAAAAAGAATCAAGGATGACTTCAAGGTTTTCGGTCTGAGTCACTAGAAACAAGAAGGCGAAAACTTCTTGAGCTGGTGAAAACTGCAGAGGGGATAGATTTGATAAGATTGGGAGTTCAACATCAAACATGCTAAGTTTTCTCATGTTAATCTTTGTCAGTTTCATTTTAGACCCAGCCAGGGACTGTCAGAGGGTAAATGAAATTGTTTTCCTCCCCTACAACACTGTTTAGTTATGGAAAAACTGGTAGGTAGTGGATGTGGAAGCTAACTTTGGAAGTTGTGTTAATCTTTGCAGAGAAGTAGGTTTGGAATTTTGAGGAAAGAGAAAAAGATATGACGCAGTTATGTATGAGAGATGAGTGGGTTAGGAAAATAGATTATTAGGAAGAATGAGGATCCAATTGAACTTATGATTGTGAATTTAGTGAAACCAGTCATGATGGACATACAGCCCCGTTTAGTGGCATGAGAACAGTCCGTTCAGAGGTAGACAAGTGGATTTTGCTGCAGTATGATTTTTGCCAAAGAAATACAGTGAAGCTAAAGAGAAGCAAGTGTTTGGACAGTTTAGGCAGATGAGTAATTATAATAATAGACAACGTAATTAAACTGCCTAAAGTGGGGGGTGAGGCCATTAATGGAGGTGATATACACAATTATTTAATAGAGGTATCCATTCAGGTACAGAATCTGGCGTGGTGGAGTGCTTAAGAATTTTGGTGTTAAATCAAAAGAATATAAAACAAGACAAATTTGCTACAACTTTTAAATACTAAGTTGGTCCAAAAGCAATCAAAACACACACACACATACACTGTTAACATTATTATAGTATCTTTTTTTCACTCTGCCTCGAGATATTTGTTTGGAAGATTGAAATTGTGGATAGCCCTACTCATGGAGAATATCTCACATCTGTTTTAATGAGAAAGAATGATGAGACACACTGCTATTACCACATCAAGATGGACTGTGGTGGAATATGATTGCCAACAAAGAAAAGGTACAAATAAACAAACATACCCTTGCAAAAAAAAACGTCCAGAGAATCAAATGTTCAGTGCTGCAGTTGTTACATTCCTTTCATTTATCATTTCAAGCTGCATTATTTTGATGGCTTTTCAGCTGTGAGACTACTGGTGCTGATGCAGAGATAATGAAATACTGAAAGCCCCAAACACCAGAAATGTCTGTAACTGGTAATGGGCATCCTCCTTCAGTTTATTAACTCCAGCTGTGCTGTTTGACTGTTCTTGTGAAGAGGTGCCACATGAGGTGAATATTGGATGGGAAATAAAGGATCAGATGTCAGAAGCAATGGATCACATGAAGCCTGTATTACAAGATAGACAGGTTGAAGAAATTGCCCCCGCCACTCCCCACTTGAAATACAGCTCTGTGTTCATCAAGATAAAATGCGACCAATGTAAGTTTCTTTCTGTTGAGGTGTGTCAACCTCAATGTTCACATGGCACTTAATAATAAACCTACTGATTATATACCCAGACAGTACTCCACGCAATATCACAGAATAGTCAAGGTATCAATGTATGACTGAATATTTTCTCATATCAAGGTCTCCTGATAGAATAAAACCTAAATAATTTCACTTAGAATAAAACTGAGAATGCTTGCTACCTTATTCTTCACCTTTCTCTTTAAATTGATTCTTAACATTCTGATGTTATGGGCCATTTTAATTACATAAAAAGAATAAAAACTAAAAAGCAAGAAGTAACTTAGGGAATGGAAAGA
>NW_006774075.1:4394564-4412913 GCF_000442215.2 Lipotes vexillifer
TCAAAATTACATAAAATAACTGAATAAAGAGCAAGTTTACAACTTTTCATGACCTCTCAGAGAGCTGAGGTTGCAGGATAACCAACTGGCCTGAAATGTAAGGAGAGTAAGGAGCCAGCAGGGAGAGACAAGACATGAACTTGGCTTACCTGGGCAAAATGCAGCAGGATGCTGGTGTGAAGAGTTCCTCCAAGGTGATTGGCAACTGTTGGGAGGTCGACCAAGTAGACACTATAGAAAGAGAATCTTGAGAAAATCTCTCTTGGGAAAGGGGGCACCAGCCAGTGCAGGAAGGATTTAAATCTCTCCTGGGACCCTTCTCCCCTTAATCTGTGGGCAGAAGTGCTGCAAACACTGTCACCTTCAAGGCACTAGGAGAGGGGAATAGTAAAAAAAAAAAAAAAGAATAAAAGCACCTCTTTACTCCCGGGACAGAGTCATGAATACATGCTGGGCTCAGACCTAAATGAGATGGGGAGGGTTGAGAGCATCAAGAACACACCTTGAAACCCAATGATCTGGTGCCCACCTATGTCTAAGAATTAATCAGAATAACAGATCCTGTCCTCCCTCGCACATGTACACACACTTCACATGTAATCCCCTGTCAGGCTATGAAGAATTGAGCCATTAGTAATTAGTAAGATAGAATCCCTCTCTGAAGTTTAGCTCAAAGGGAGAACCTAAAGGTAAGTATGGGTCCGAAATAGAACACACACACACACACACACACACACTTTACACAACATAAAAATTAAAACAGAAACCTTTGCCACACCAGCCTCTCTTCTGTCCCTTAAAAAAGAAAAATATTAAAGAGCATTCTTTAGGCAAAAAGAATATAATACCATTCACAACCTTGTATCTACATAAAGAAATGAAGGCAAAGATAATTGAATAAATGAAGGTAAAATAAAATTATTTTTGTCTTAGTTTTTTATTGATGTATAACAAATTACCACAGATTTTGTGGCTTAAAATGTCACCCATTTATTATCACACAGTTCTGTAGGTCGCAAGTCTGGGAATGACAAGATTGAGTTCTCTGCTTGGGATCTTCTGAGGCTGGCAGTGAGATCTCATCTGAGGCTCAGGATCCTCTTCAGACTCACCCATTATTGCCAGAATTCAGTGTCCTGAAGTTGAAGCATTTAAGTCCCTGTTTTCTTGCTCGTTGTCAACCAGGGTCTGCTCTCAGCTGTTAGAGGCCAATGTCAGATTCTGATCATGTGGTCCCTCCATGTGTAGTTCACAACATGTCTGTTGCTGCTTGCAGGCCAGTAGGAGGCCCTTGCAGAAACTTCACCCTCTTTCAATAACCTAGTCATTAGGTTACATCCACCCAGAATAATTCCCTTTTGATTAACACAAAGTCAAATGATTAGGAAACTTATTTACATCTGAAAAATATTTTCTGTTATATAGTATAGCACAATCTTGGGAATGACCTCTTCATGTACATAGGTCTTCCCCAACTCAAGAGGTGTGGATTGTACAGTGCATATATATCAGGGGACTATATTCTTAGAGGTCATTTTAGAATTCTGCCCACCATAATTTTTATTCTATTTCTAATTACTCTAAAAGGTAACTGATTATCTAAAGCAAAAATGGTAGTGATATATTTTGTGTTTGTAGCCTGTAGAAAAGTAAGATGAATGACAGTAGCAGCACAAAGGATGGAAAAGAAGAATTGGCATTTCACAAGTTTCTTACATTATACATGGAATAGCGTAATATTATCTGCATGTAAATATGAACACTGAAAACTCTTGGGAACAGCTATAAAAGTAAAAAACAAAAATAGGTATAAATAATAAGACAGGGGCTTCCCTGGTGGTGCAGTGGTTGGGAGTCCACCTGCCAATGCAGGGGACATGGGTTCGTGCCCCAGTTCGGGAGGATCCCGCACGCCGCAGAGTGGCTGGGCCCGTGAGACATGGCCGCTGGGCCTGCGCGTCCAGAGCCTGTGCTCCGCAACGGGAGAGGCCACAGCAGTGAGAGGCCCGCGTACCGCAAAAAAAAAAAAAAAAAAAAAAGACAATAGAAGAAATGAGGTGGAAAGGTATAAAAAATGCTCAGTTAACTCAAGAGGAGGCAGTAAAACATAACCCAAACAGATGAAAAAAATATAAAACATACAGCAACTTGGTAGATTTTAATTTAAAAGTATCAGTAATTATATGTAAATGCTTTAAAATCCCATTAAAAGACTGAAATTGTAAAGTTGGTTGAAAATGTAAGACATTGCTATATGCTATCTGCAAGAAACCTGCTTTACATTTAAAGACAGAGAGATGAAAGTTAAGGGATGTTGAAAGATACACCACACAAACACTAAGCAAACTACAGCTGGAGTATATACAAAAAATAAGGTGAAGTAGACTTCAGAATAAGGATTATTACTAGAGGCTAAAAAAGACATTACACAATGAGAAAAAGTTGTTGCTGTTGTTTTTCTCCAAGACACAGCAACCTAAATGTGTATGTATCTAAGAATATTTCTTCAAATATATGAAGGAAAACTGACAAAACTCATGGAAGAAATAAGGAAATCCAAAAGTTTAGCTAGAGACTTTAACACTCCTCTTTCAGTAATTGATAAAGAAGTAGGTAGTAAATCAGTGAGTATACAGATGACCTGAACAATACTATGAACCAGCTAGACCTAGTTGATGTAGACTCTTTTACACCAAAACAGTGGAATATACATTCTTCTCAAGGGCATGTAGAAAATGAACAAAGATAACAATATACTGCCTCATAAAACAAACAGTAATACATTTAAAAGAACACAAATCTGAAACAAAAATTATTCCTGCGCCATAACAGAACCAAACTGGAAGTCAATAACAAAAAGTTATCCAGAAAAATCCTCAAATATTTGTAAGTTTAAAAATATAAATAACTTATGAATAAAAGAGGAGGTCTCAAGAAAAATTTAAAAATATTTTGAACCCAATATAATTAAAGGATAACAAATTTGTAAGATGTAGCTAAATTTGACAAGGAAATTTATAGCAATAAATACTTATAATTTAAAGGAAGAAAGAGTTCAAATTAGTAACCTCAGAGCCCATCCTATGAAACTAAAGGAGAAATTATATTGGAAGCAGCAGAGTGAAGGAAATAATAAAGAGCAGAAGACAATGATACAGAGAGTAGAAAAACAATTAAGAAAATAATGAAACTAAATTCTCGTTCTTTGAAAAAGAAAATCATTAGAATTAATAAACTATTATCAAATCTGGCCAGAATGAAAGAGAAAGAACAAACCCTAATTAACAATATCAGAAATGAGAAACATCACTACAGACCACACAGGCATTAAAGAATAATGAGGGAATACTATAAACAAATTTATGCCCATTACTTGGAAAAAAATAGAACACTTCTTTGAAGTTCACAAACTACTAAAATCAAGATGAAAAAAAAAGAGAAAATTCTTGTGTATGTTGAAAAAAATTGAACTTGCCGTTGTAATCTTCCAACAGAGAAAACTTCAAGTCCAGGTTTTTCCACTGCCAAATATTTTTTTTAAAAAAGTATACACATTTTACACAAATTCTTCCAGAAAATAGAAGAGGGGGAAACACTTCCCAAATCATTTTATGAGCCTAGCATTTATGCCAGAAATGAAAGGCCGGTTTAATATTTGAAAATCAATCAATGCATTATAATAACAGATTAAAGAAGGAAACTCACTTGTTCATGTCAATAGATATAGAAAAAGCATTAGAAAAAAAATCCATTTATAAAAACAGTTATCAGTGAATTAGTAATAGAAGGGAACTTCATAATCTGATAAAGAATATCTGTTAGAAGCTTACAACTAACATTAGTTTTAATAATGAAAAACTGAATTTTTTTTGAAGATCAGTAACACATCAAGGACGTCTTCTTTCACTATTCCTGTTCATCATCATATTGAAAATCCCAGTGTTGCATTAGCCTCTTCTTCACACTACTGGTGAGGGAGAGATTCCTATCCTAAAATTTGGGGGATAGCGAGATACAGGACACCAGACTCTGGACAGATGAAAGGGACTGTAGTTTATTAGTGATATAAATTACAGCCCAGGGGCAGGAGGACACTGCATGTTATGCAGGGCCCCACAACCCCTTGGGAAATAACTAATTAAACAGAGGTTGTAAGAGACAGATTTTGAATTAACAAGAGGATGTAGTGACCACTGATTTTTGTAGAAGAATGTGATTGTTTTGTTTGAATAATATCACAAGCTGGCAGGGAAATAGAACCCATTACTCAAGGATAAGTAGGTGCAGTGCCTGATCCCCATGATAAGGAGTGTGGTTTGGCTAGGGGACCTTATCCACAGGAAAAGAGGCAGAGGGGAATTTGTGGTCAGGTTATTTGAGGATCTCCCAATTTTATCAGATATTATGGATTGAATTGTATTCTCCCACAAAAAATATCTTGACATCCTAATCACAGTTATCTCAGAATGTGAATTTACTTGGAAATAGGGCCGTTTTAGATGTAATTAGTGAAAATGAGTTTGTACTAGAATAGTGTGAGCCCTTAATCCAATATGGCTGAAGTCCTAATAAGAGTAGAAAATACACACAGAGATGTATAAGGAGAAGATAGTTATTTGACAATGGAGACAGAGATTGGAGTAATGCATCTATAAGCCAAAGGATACCAAGGATTTCCAAAAAACACCAGAAAATAGAATAGGCAAGGAAAGCTTCTTCCCTAAAAATTTTGGAGGTAGCATGGCTGTGCCAACATCTAGATTTTAGATTTCTAGCCTCCAGAACTGTGAGATAGTAAATTTCTGTTGTTTTAAGCCACCTAGTTGGTAAATACTTTTTTATGGCAGCCCTCAGGGCTAATACATCAGATGTCAAGGTAGAGCTTAATATTGAATCTTAAATTCAGACCTCACTCCACACATAGCCAGTGCAATATAGCAAGAATAAGAAATAAATAAAATACAAATTGGGAAAAAATGACATAAAATTGTCTGTATTCACAGATGCTTTTTTTTTTTTTTTTTTTGGAAATACCAAAAGAGTCTACCAAAAAATATTCTAGAACTAGCAAGTGCATTTAATGAGTTTGCAGGATACAAAGATAAATGTACAAAATAAACATTCCCTATTAAAATTCCAATGGCATTTTTCACAGAAATAGAAAAAGAAAACAATCATGAAATCCTTATGGAACCACAAAAGACCCTGAATGGCTAAAACAATCTTGAGCAGGAAGAACAAGGCTGGAGGCATCATATTTCCTGATTTCAGATTATATTACAAAGTTTTAGTAATCAAAACAGTATGGTATGGGCATAAAGACAAACACATAGGCCAATGTAACAGAACAGAGAGCCCAGAAATAAACCCACACATATGTAGTCAAATAGTTTTCAACACCATGGATGAACTGGGAGGAAATTATATTAAGTGAAATAAGCCAGACAGAGAAAGATAAATATTCCATAATCTTTCTTATATATGAAATCTAAAGAAGTCAAACCATATCAACAGAGAGCAGAATGGTGATTACCAGGTTTTGCGGGAGTAGAGGAAATGGAATGTTAGTTAAAAGGTACAAACTTCCAGGTATAAGGTGAATAATGTACAACATGGTCCCTATAGTTAATAATAATGTGTACTTGAAGTTTGCTAAGAGATTAGATCTCAAATTTTCACACTACACACACATAGAGAAGTAGAGATAAGGTGATGGAAATGTTAATTAGCTTGACTGTGGTAATAATTTCACAATTATACATATATCAAAACATGTTGCACATCTTAAATATTTACAGTTTCTATTTGTCAGTCATACTTCAGTGAAGCTGGAAAAATAAAATTAAAATAAACCTTATTTCTATATACTAAAAATGAAAAATTGAAACTAAAAATTTTTCAGTAGAACTAAAAATGAAATACTTAGCAATAATACACTCATATATGTTTAGGATTTCCATCTGTATATTGAAAATCACAAAACGCTTTTGAAATAAATCAATGAGCCTAAATAAATGGAGCAAAATACCATGTCCTTGGATTAGAAGACTCAATATTATTAGGAAGCCAGTCTCCCCTCTTTAATCTATAAATTTAATGCAATCCCAATAAAAATCCCAGACTTTCTTTAGATAGCAGCAAGATGATTCTAAAATTTGTATGAAGAAGGCAAAGGAACTGGAATATACAAAAACAATTCTAAAAAATAAAAATAAAATGGGAACGATTCATACTATCTAATATCAAGACTTAAGATAAATCTACAAGTTGGTTTGTAATTTTTGCTAGTATAGATAAAAATCAAGTTGGTTTGGAATTTTTGCTAGTATAGGTAAAAATCAAATTGGTTTGGAATTTTTGCTTGTATAGATAAAAAGATCAGTGGAATATGATAGAGTCCCCAGAAATATACCCATTCATATACAGATTACTTATAAAAAGGCAATCCCAAATATAACCAGAATTTGAACAGGGCAGTTGAATAGTTACTTGGGAGGAATGTAGAACCCAGCTAACACCAGTGAGTAATAATACTCTCCCTACCTGCCACTTTGCAGTATATGTGAGAATTAGTTCAACTAAGGAGCTCCTCTGTACTCTGTGAATGGGAAATACCTACTTTAAACCCTCCAAAAATGTTACTTGAACAAGAGTCCTGAAGTTTCCTAAATCACCTGCGTGCCTTTGGAACTTCTCTGAAATGACTGATATATATTTGATCACCACAGTCATTTGAGAGAAAGTTTGGAAGGTTTTCTGAGGGCTTTCAAGTCATGTCAACATAATTCTTTTTCTGTGCTAGGCTTCTGCCTTGCTTTCTAAGACCCATATTTAATAGAAAAAAAGAAAAAAAAGCTACCTTGCACTTGCAACTGATATCCTTAGCAATATTTACAACTACAGCTACATTTTTTTCTTTACAAGTGTTACTTATCCAGAGTTGTTTTCTGAACGTGGGAGATGAAAGATAGGGCATATTTTAGTTCCTTTTTCTATGAAGAGGCTTAATAGTTCCATTTTCCATTTTTTATCTCCCCACACTAAAACATATTTAACTTTTCATGTATATGGAATCTTTTGACTTCATTTTCAATATATCCAACACTCCACATAAATGTTACTTCCTCCACTAAAACTGTTTGCCTCAGTGGGCAGTTTTGTCTTTCAACTGGTGTGTATTCTCTTCTTTGTGTTATAGGTATTTATATACACAAATCATGATTCCGTATTAGATTATAAATTCCTTAGTTGTAACTGTCCATAGTATATGAAACACAGCACCGTATATGATGCCTTGAGTATTGTTATAGGTCAGAAGATTTTTTATTGAAAATAATGAAAGAAATATACCAGATATAGGTCTCTTCTTAATAAAAATCCTTCAATAAAGAGGGTATATTTTGGAGGAACCAAGATGGCGGAGTAGAAGGACGTGCTCTCACTCCCTCTTGTGAGAACACCAGAATCACAACTAGCTTCTGGGCAGTCATCGGCAGGAAGACACTGGAACTCACCAAAAAAGATACCCCACATCCAAAGACAAAGGAGAAGCCACAATGAGACAGTAGGAGGGGCGCAATCACAGGAAAATCAAATCCCATAACTGCTGGGTGGGTGACTCACAGACTGGAGAACACTTATACCACAGAAGTCCACCCACTGGAGTGAAGGTTCTGAGTCCCACTCAGGCTTCCCAACCTGGGTGTCCGGCAATGGGAGGAGGAATTCCTAGAGAATCAGACTTTGAAGCCTAGTGGGATTTGATTGCAGGACTTCAACAGGTCTGGGGGAAACAGAGACTCCACTCTTGGAGGGCACACACAAAGTAGTGTGCACATCAGGACCCATGGGAAGGAGCAGTGACCCCAGGGGATACTGAACTAGACCTATCTACTAGTGCTGGAGGGTCTTCTGCAGAGGTGGGGGGTGGCTCTGGCTCACTGTGGGGACAAAGACACTGGCAGCAGAAGTTCTGGGAAGTACTCCTTGACTTGAGCCCTCCCAGAGTCTGTCATTAACCCCACCAAAGAGCCCAGGTAGGCTCCAGTGTTAGGTTGCCTCAGGCCAAACAACCAGCAGGGAGGGAACCCAGTCCCACCCATCAGCAGTCAAGCGGATTAAAGTTTTACTGAGCTCTGCCCACCAGAGCAACAGTCAGCTCTACCCACCACCAGTCCCTCCCATCAGGAAACTTACACAGTCCTCTTATATAGCCTCATCCACCAGAGGGCAGACAGCAGAAGCAAGAAGAACTACAATCCTGCAGCCTGTGGAACAAAAACCACATTCACAGAAAGACAAGATGAAAAGGCAGAGGGCTATGTACCAGATGAAGGAACAAGAGAAAAACCCCAGAAAAACAACTAAATGAAGTGGAGATAAGCCACCTTCCAGAAAAAGAATTCAGAATAATTATAGTGAAGATGATCCAGGACCTCAGAAAGAGAATGGAGGCAAAGATCGAGAAGATGCAAGAAATGTTTAACAAGGACCTAGAAGAATTAAAGAACAAACAGAGATGAACATTACAATAACTGAAATGAAAACTACACTAGAAGGAATCAATAGCAGAATAACTGAGGCAGAAGAAAGGATAAGTGACCTGGAAGATAGAATGGTGGAATTCACTGCTGTGGAACAGAATAAAGAAAAAAGAAAGAAAAGAAATGAAGACAGCATAAGAGACCTCTGGGACAACACTAAATGCAACAACATTCGCATTATAGGGGCCCCAGAAGGAGAAGAGAGAGAGAAAGGACCCAAGAAAATATTTGAGAGATTAGAGTTGAAAACTTCCCTAACAAGGGAAGAGAAATAGCCACCCAAGTCCGGGAAGCACAGCGAATCCCATACAGGATAAACCCAAGGAGAAACACACCAAGACACATAGTAATCAAATTGGCAAAAATTAAAGACAAAGAAAAATTATTGAAAGCAGCAAGGGGAAAAAAAATAACATACAAGCGAACTCCCATAAGGTTAACAGCTGATTTCTCAGCAGAAGCTCTACAAGCCAGAGGGAGTGGCATGATATACTTAAAGTGATGAAAGGGAAGAAACTACAACCAAGATTTCTCTACCCGGCAAGGATCTCATTCAGATTTGATGGGGAAATCAAAAGATTTACAGACAAGCAAAAGCTAAGAGAATTCAGCACCACCAAACCAGCTCTACAACAAATGCTAAAGGAACTTCGCTAAGTGGGAAACACAAGAGAAGAAAAGGACCTACAAAAACAAAGCCAAAACAGTTAAGAAAATGGTCACAGGAACATACATATCGATAATTACCCTAGACGTGAATGGATTAAATGCTCCAACCAAAAGACACAGGCTTGCTGAATGGATACAAAAACAAGACACATATATATGCTGTCTACAAGAGACCCACTTCAGACCTAGGGACACATACAGACTGAAAGTGAGGGGATGGTAAAAGATATTCCACGCAAAGGGAAATCAAAAGAAAGCTGGAGTGGCAATACTCGTATCAGATAAACTTTAAAATAAAGAAGGTTACAAGAGACAGGGAAGGACACTACATAATAATCAGTGGATCAATCCAAGAAGAAGATATAACAACTGTAAATATTTATGCACCCAACATAGGAGCACCTCAATACAAAAGGCAACTGCTAACAGCTATAAAAGAGGAAATCAACAGCCACACAATAATAGTGGGGGACTTTAACACCTCACTTACACCAATGGACAGATCATCCAAAATGAAAATAAATAAGGAGACAGAAGCTTTAAATGACACAACAGACCAGATAGATTTAATTGATATTTATAGGATATTCCATCCAAAAATAGCAGATTACACTTTCTTCTCAAGTGCACATGGAACATTCTCCAGGATAGATCACATCTTGGGTCACAAATCAAGCCTCAGTAAATTTAAGAAAACTGAAATCATATCAAGCATCTTTTCTGACCACAGCACTATGCAATTAGAAATGAATTACAGGGGAAAAAACGTAAAACACACAAACACGTGGGGGCTAAACAATACGTTACTAAATAACCAAGAGATCACTGAAGAAATAAAAGAGGAAATCAAAAAATACCTAGAGACAAATGACAATGAAAACATGGCGATCCAAAGCCTATGGGATGCAGCAAAAGCAGTTCTAAGAGGGAAGTTTATAGGTATACAAGCCTATCTCAAGAAACAAGAAAAATCTCAAATAAACAGTCTGAGCTTACACCTAAAGGAACTAGAGAAAGAAGAACAAGCAAAACCCAATGTTAGCAGAAGGAAAGAAATCATAAAGATCAGAGCAGAAATAAATGAAATAGAAACAAAGAAAACAATAGCAAAGATCAATAAAAGTAAAAGCTGCTTCTTTGAAAAGATAAACAAAATTGGTAAACCATTAGCTAGACTCATCAAGTAAAAGAGAGAGAGGACGCAAATCAATAAAATTAGAAATGAAAAAGGAGAAGTTACAACAGATACCGCAGAAATACAAAGCATCCTAAGAGACTACTACAAGCAACTGTATGCCAATAAAATGGACAACCTGGAAAAAATGGACAAATTCTTAGAAAGGTATAACCTTCCAAGACTGAACCAGGAAGAAATAGAAAATATGAACATACCAATCACAAGTAATGAAATTGAAACTGTCATTAAAAATCTTCCAACAACAACAACAACAAAATCTTCCAACAAACAAAAGTCCAGGACCAGATGGCTTCACAGGTGAATTCTATCAAACATGTAGAGAAGAGCTAATACCCATACTTCTCAAATTCTTCCAAAATATTGCAGAGGAAGGAACACTCCCAAACTAATTCTATGAGGCCATCATCACCCTGATACCAAAACCAGCCAAAGATACTACAAAAAAAAGAAAATTACAGACCAATATCACTGATGAATATAGATGCAAAAATCCTCAACAAAATACTAGCAAACAGAATCTAACAGCACATTAAAAGGATCATACACCATGATCAAATGCAGTTTATCCCAGGGATGCAAGGATTCTTCATTATATGCAAATCAATCAGTGTGGTACACAGTATTAACAAATTGAAGAATAAAAACCATATGATCATCTCAATAGATGCAGAAAAAGCTTTTGACAAAATTCAACACCCATTTATGATAAAAACGCTCCAGAAAGTGGGCATAGAGGGAACCTACCTTAACATAATAAAGACCATATATGACAAACCCACAGCAAACATCATTCTCAATGGTGAAAAACTGAAAGCATTTCCTCTAAGATCAGGAACAAGACACAAGGATGTCCACTCACCACTGTTATTCAACATAGTTTTGGAAGTCCTAGCCATGGCAATCAGAGAAGAAAAAGAAATAAAAGGAATACAAATTGGAAAAGAAGAAGTAAAACTGTCACTGTTTGCAGATGACATGATACTATACATAGAGAATCCTAAAGATGCCACCAGAAAACTACTAGAGCTAATCAATGAATTTGGTAAAGTTGCAGGATACAAAATTAATGCACAGAATCTCTTGCATTCCTGTACACTAATGATGAAAAATCTAAAAGAGAAATTAAGGAAACACTCCCATTTACCATTGCAACAAAAAGAATACAATACCTAGGAATAAACCTACCCAAGGAGACAAAAGACTGTATGCAGAAAACTAAAAGATGCTGATGAAAGAAATTAGTGATGATACCAAGAGATGGAGACATATACTGTGTTCTTGGAGTGGAAGAATCAATATTGTGAAAATCACTATACTACCCAAAGCAATCTACAGATTCAATGCAATCCCTATCAAATTACCAATGGCATTTTTTATGGAACTAGAACAAAAATCTTAAAATTTTTATGGAGACACAAAAGACCCCGAATAGCCAAAGCAGTCTTGAGGGAACAAAATCGGAGCTTGAGGAATCAGACTCTCTGACTTCCAGTTATACTACAAAGCTGCAGTAATCAAGACAATATGGTACTGGTACAAAAACAAAAACGTAGATCAATGGAACAAGATAGAAAGCCCAGAGATAAACCCACACACTTTGGTAAACTAATCTATGACAAAGGAGGCAAGGATATACAATGGAGAAAAGACAGTCTCTTCTACAAGTGGTGCTGGGAAAACTGGACAGCTACGTATAAAAGAATGAAATTAGAACACTCCCTAACACCATACACAAAAATAAACTCAAAATGGATTTGAGACCTAAATTTAAGACTGGATACTATAAAGCGTTTAGAGGAAAACATAGGAAGAACAGTCTTTGACATAAATCACAGCAAGATCTTTTATGATCCACCTCCTAGAGTAATGGAAATAAAAACAAAAATAAACAAATGGGACCTAATGAAACTTCAAAGCTTTTGCACAGCAAAGGAAACCATAATCAAGACGAAAAGACAACCCTCTGAATGGGGGAAAATATTTGCAAACGAATCACTGGACGAAGGATTAATCTCCAAAATAAAGAAACAGCTCATGCATCTCAATATTAAAGAAACAAACAACCCAATCCAAAAATGGGCAGAAGACCTAAATAGACATTTCTCCAAAGAAGACATACAGATGGCCAAGAAGCACATGAAAAGCTGCTCAACATCACTAATTATTAGAGAAATGCAAATCAAAACTACAATGAGGTATCTCCTCACACCAGTTAGAATGGGCATCATCAGAAAATCTACAAACAAGAAATTCTGGAGAGGGTGTGGAGAAAAGGGAGCCCTCTTGCATTGTTGTTGGGAATGTAATTTGATACAGGTACTATGGAGAACAGTATGGAGGTTCCTTAAAAAGCTAAAAATAGAATTACCATATGATCCAGCAATCCCACTACTGGGCTTACACCCAGAGAAAACCATAATTCAAAAAGACACATGCACCTCAATGTTCATTGCAGCACTATTTACAATAGCCAGGTCATGGAAGCAACCTAAATGCCCATCGACAGATGAATGGATAAAGAAGATGTGGTACATATATACAATGGAATATTACTTAGCCATAAAAAGGAATGAAATTGGGTCATTTGTTGAGACGTGGATGGATCTAGAGACTGTCATACAGAGTGAAGTAAGTCAGAAAGAGAAAAACAAAAATCGTATATTAACACGTATATGTGGAACCTAGAAAAATGGTACAGGTGAACTGGTTTGCAGGGCAGTAGTTGAGACACAGATGTAGAGAACAAACGTGTGGACATCAAGGGGGGAAAGCCACGGGGGTGGGGTGGGGGTGGTGGTGTGATGAATTTGGCGATTGGGATTGACATGTATACACTGCTGTGTATAAAATTGATGACTAATAAGAACCTGCTGTATAAAAAAATAAATAAAATGAAATTAAAAAATTTAAAAAACCCCCGCAAAACTATGGTGCGTAGAATGGGTAAACAACGAAGTCCTACTGTATAGCACAGGGAACTATATTCAATATGCTGTGATAAACCATGATGGAAAAGAATACAAAAAAGAATGTGTATATATATATATATATATATAACCGAATCACTTTGTTGTACAAATTAACACATTGTAAATGAAGTATACTTTAATAAAGCAACTGTTTTAAAAATGTAGAAGAAAAAAAAAAGGGTATACCTTTTTTTCTAGTTGCTACAATCTCCCACCCCTTCCTCTATGTTCATACCTTTTGCAAATGTGGACTTACACTTCTCTCAGCAAGAGGTAGCCTATATATTTCCACCCCTGGAATCTGAACTGGTCTTGTGATATACTTTAAAATATAAAATTCAGTGGAGGTGATAGTGTTCCAGTTCCTAGACCATAAGAGGACTTGTGCTCCTCCACTTTCTCTCTCTTGGAACCCTTCTGCTGCCTTGTGAACAAACCCTAGCTAGCCTGCTGGAGGAGAAGAGACCATGTGCATCAAGAAACGCCAGGCCAGCCGAGGCAATCCTAAACTAGTTAACACCTGCCAACTCGCTGGCTGTCTGTAGAAGCATGAAGTCAGCCAGCCTAGATCCGCCAAGCCCAGCCGAGATAACTGGATTTTCCCAATTGGCTAACTGATATGGAGCAAACACAAATACTGTTGTGTACCACTGGGGTTTGGTGGTTGTTTGTTATATAGCATTATTATGGTAATAGATAATACATACAGATATAGAAGCTGTCACTAATTTTAGGTTAAATACTGTATTTCATATTATACCTACTAATTAGTGGCTTTAATTTAATAGCTGCTTTCCCTCCCAAACACTCTTCTTGTTATAATTCCCCAGTCAGTGAGTCACTACCATATACTACAGCTATCATCATGCCTTACTCAGAATGGAAAACAAATATTTTTAAAAGTTCCCACTTCAAGGTTTGTTTTGGCACCAAAGTTTGCATGTAATACAATTACATACAATTGCATGTTCAATTCTCAGAATCCCCCCTTTTTTACTCTGTTTTCTGTAGGGTCCTTAGCTAAATAGTCAATCCCATGTGTTTTTAGCACACCATGGACTAAAAGATGATGATGACACAAATGTAAACTTCTTTACACAAAGGTCATACCAAAAGTCATGGTAAATGATTAGGTGGCATCTGCTGGCTCAGTGGTACAAGATTGCTTTCATTCATACCCTGCAGGTTTATGTCACCAGCTTTCCCAGCAAGGCACTTTACTGAAAATTCATTTGAAATTCTTCACCTGACTACAGCCTGTCAAATGGAGTCAGATAACCCTAGCCTAGTTTTAAAGAAGAATAAAAAATCTGACAAAGATGAGGACATAGGGAAATTGCTCGGAAGGAACATTCAGAAAGTATTGCTCATTGTACCGCTTAGAAAGAACTACGATTGGTTGGAGAGCAAAGCTATTAGGTAGAGATATACAATATTGAAAGTGATTTAATAAGGTAAATGACAGTTTTCCTTCTGTCCTTTCCCTTTATGGCTGTCAAGATTCAGATAGTGCTATTTCACCTTGTTTTGTCAAGTATCCAGATGATTTAGTAAGATTAGATCATTAATGACTATAGCCCTAGAACAAGGAGAGAATATTATTCACTAGTCCATCTGTACAGAACTGTTATGTGTATAAAGTATGTGAACAGCCTTGAATATCAGAGGTTACAAAGGCCTAGGCATTGTTATAATTTTAAGAAGTGCTGGCATGCACTAACATTTTATAGTTGTCATTTTTTTCCCCAGCACTGTTATCTTCCTTGGTTCACAGAGAAATCTGAGATAGGAGGTCAGGGAATAAGATGAGGGACATAAGATGTGGTTAAATTTGTTACATGGCTCCCCTCCCGTGTCCCTGTCCTCTAAGCATTGCAGTCTGATCGGTGTGAGCTGCTTGACCCACCTGGAGACAGAGGTAAAATGGAACTAGTCCATCAAGACCTGAATCTGTCTTATAGGCATCTAAGTTTTATTAAGAACCTAGTATGCACCAGATAACATATTGGACACTTTCATATTCCATCTTGACAATGACTCTGCAAATTTGGTATTATTAGCAGTATATGAGTAAATGGATTGAAAGTAAACATTTTTAAACAAATTAAATGCTAAGCAATAGATTAATAGTGTAGTAACTCTACTTTTCCTATTAAACTCATGAAGATATTGAGGGTATAAAATATTAAATAATTTGGCCAGTGTTAAATTAGTTTCCCCTTGTTTTATGTAGACTGGCCAAAGTCTTTAAGTTACATATCATCTCCCCTTGGAACTAGATGAACTCTAAACAGGACTCTAATGTGTAGTGACTGAGATGTGGGCTATATTGTCATTTACCCCATTCTGTATAATTGCTTGATGACTATTTTCAATTAGAGTTGACCAGAAAAAAAACCAAAAAACAAAACTTGTTTGAGTATTTGATACATCAGAATCTTTACCCTTGGAGGAAGCAAGCACATTGACCATGGCTCTGTGACTAAAGATATCTACTAGGGGACACCACCAAACATTTCTAAATACCCACCCCTCTTACTCTGATGTGATATCCAACATTCAGATCTTCTCCCTTGTACCTACCTAAATTCCTCTATATTTGTTCCCATTCTAAGTTTTCTATATATTGGTGTCTCAACATATCTCTGAACTTTTGCCTATATTATTTTTTTATTCTTGTAATGCCCTTCCAGCCCTACAGCTAGCGCACAGCCTCCCTCAAGTACATCAGCTTTTGTCAGAAGCCCATTCTCAGCACTCTGATAGTACTTTCTCATACTTTTGTGGCACCTAGCCATATGCTACCTGGTGCCATTTTTAAAATTTTGTGCCTGATTTGTGTTGATATGTCGTGTCTTGTTATAAAAATAAAACTCACATTCAGTGAGTCTCTGGCATATAATGAAAACTCTATAAATAGTATTTAACTACTACTATTGCTAAACATATTATGTATATTATTTCATTTAATCCCAGAAGGTTTAAATTATTCCCAATTTAAATATGAGAAGCAGAATATCAGAAAGATTAAATGACTTACCCAGGATACCACAGCTGATGGCTAAAGGAGTTAATATTAAAAATCAAATGTATTTAATTTCAAATTATCTTTCTAGCTATCTTATTATACTTCCTCAAATGTAGAGAGAGTCCCTTATAAGTTTTTGAGTACATACTGGCTGGCATAGTAATCCACACTTAATCAATACCCAATAATTATAAAAAATTTAAATAAGTATTTTGTTTATTCCACTGACAAAAGAAAGTTTTACTGTGTTCAACATCTCATTTTCTCAACACCTGAATATTTAAGAAAGAAACATAATATGGTGGAAAAAAATGAGTGAATTAATAGCTGTGTAAGCATACTCAGGAATTTCTCATTTCATAATCTATTCCAAGAAACCAATCCTAATTAAGAAAAAAAAATTATAGTGAAAAAAATGTGTTCATCATAGCACTATTTAACTTTAAAATCTGAAAATATTCCATTTAATAGATTAGCTTCTAAGTATTAAAATTCCACTTACAAAATGGAGGAAACAACCTGAAAAATAGGATAATCTGGTGGTGCCTTCACCACTGAGAAAATATATTTTAAAGATTCAGTAGTAAGTTAAAACTAAAGCCTTCCAAGTCTGTCACCAACTTCCAATGCAAATGTTTTGTCATGAGCCCTAGTACCATTCATGTTTATCTATCGACACTGAGGTTCATCAACTACCAAGGACCCGACTCCTGGGCTTCCCTGCATTAGGCTACACATTCACAACCAATGTACTTCCTTCTCTAGACACTAAAAGCTAAGCTATGCTCCTTACTTTGGTAATGCCATTTAGTTGGCAGCATGACATATATTATCTCATTGATCCCTCCTGATGACCCTATAAGGGTCTATGCAAAAGGAACTTCCAGTTTCCCTCTGGGCACCCAGGAAATCTGCATTTCTAAGCCTTCTATGCAATTAGGTGGAACAATGTGATTGAGTTTTAGCCAATGGAAGGTAGTGAGGAGTGGTGTATGTTACTTCTTAATTTGGCCATAAAACACCTTCTGCAGTCTTTTATGCTATCTTTCCTCCAGCCAAGGAGGCTGAAATCAAAGGACTCCAAGAAAGCATAGTCACCAGAGAAAGGAGGGCGAATACCTGGAAGCATCACTTAGAGGAGAGCCACGTAAGAGAGCTGTTCCATGAAGACAGGTGAATCGACTTTTGTGTGAAATGAGGGTAACAAAGTTTTAAAATTTCAAAGTTTACTCTGCCATATCATAGTCTAGCCTTCCATATCCAATGCATGATCATTGCCTACGTGCTTCATGTGAAGAAACTAAGGTGTAGAGATGTGAAGAACTTGTGCAAGGACACATAGCAACAGTAAAGCTAGAATAAGTACAGAATCAGTCTGACATCAAAGCTTGTGTCTTCCATTATAAAAATCAGTACTGTCACTTTCATTACAAAAATGTACATATTATTATCTATAATAATGACTTGGTAAAAATTAAAAGCTTAGTTAATGGGGTTATGTGGAATGTATATTGTTATAACTAAAAAATAACATTGCAGGAAACTGAAAATCAGGTTTTAAAGAATATTTTGTAAAATTAATGTTCATAGGAAAAAAGGAAAACACAATTACGTATATGTATGTGTGTGTATATGTATGTGTGTGTATATATATGTGTGTGTGTGTGTGCGTGTGCATGTTCTGAGTTCAACTTGAATATATGTGACATAGAAAATGACTTGAAATCAAATCTATTAATGTATTGATAGGGCTTTTCTCTAAAAAGTAGGAGCATGGAACAATTTTACTTTTTTCCTTTATTATGTAGTCTTCAATTTGCCTGAAGTAATTATGCATTAATTTTTTTTTTTGGATGACCACAACAAAAGCAACAATGATTGTAATTACCAAACACTAAATATGCATTAATTTTTTTTTTTTTTTTTTTTTTTTTTTCCCGCC
>NW_006774075.1:4412992-4502028 GCF_000442215.2 Lipotes vexillifer
TTTTTTTTTTTTTTTTGTGGTACGCGGGCCTCTCACCGCTGCGGCCTCTTCCACTGCGGAGCACAGGCTCCGGACGCGCAGGCCCAGCGGCCATGGCTCACGGGCCCAGCAGCTCCGCGGCATGTGGGATCCTCCCCGACCAGGGCACGAACCCGCGTCCCCTGCATCGGCAGGCGGACCCTCAACCACTGCGCCACCAGGGAAGCCCTATGCATTAATTTTTAATCCAAAAATTATGTATTAGATGGAAGACATAGACAATATATACCCCTTTGACCTCGAGGCAGCACTTTAATCACAGGTCCATTCATAATCCTGTGTGTTTCAGAAACACCTGAGCATGTGAATGAGAGCCCTTTTTGTTGTCCCCAGCAGCCATGTTTGCAGGTGGTGATATTCTTCTGTAAAGAATTCATAATATTTTTTCTGTACTGAGACACCTTTCTAAGTGGTTCGTGATGTGTGTCATGAATATCTTTTAATGCTGTGTCTTCACTGAGCCAAAATGGATTGCTATTAGTTTAATGTAGTCAATATGTACAATTTTTTTTTTTTTTGGCTAAATGATTGTGACTATCAGCATATAAATTATTTGGGTATTTTTGATTTTCAATACTGTATGGAATGTTATGTAAGCCTTCTGCAAACTCTTGAGGTGATTTAAATCCTATATAAAACATGGTGGGCAACTTTAGCGCTGACAAACTATCCCTGCCCAAATCAACAGCAAATCAGTCAAAACTAATCCAAGGTTCATTAATCACTTAATATGCAGAACAAGCATTCCCATTGCTGCATTCTGCAGAAGACAGTTAAAACGACAGTTCTGCTGTTCTCAGTGCCTGATTCTTGAAACTAAGGAAGAATACAGTGTTTCTCAAATCAGTTTGCAGGCAAAAGACAAAACCAAAAAAAATGTTATTTAGAAAGGATTATTCTATTTTCTCTTAATCATATTAATATTCTGATGATCTAATTTCTTTTTAATCATACAAAGCTAATCTTTGTTTTTATTTTATTGTCTTCAGAACTTTTTGCTTTTGAAAACAGAGAGGCAGCAGTAAATGTCAAAAATGAAATTTTATCCTCAAAAGTTCTCTCTTGGAGGCATGGGTGTGTTTATGAATTAAAGTCAACCGAGACCAATTTTAGGACTTTTAGAGAGCATTCGTTAATCCTTTGAGTGAAATGCTGGACACATACTGAAAAATTAGAGACCTAAACTAAAAGTATAGGATCACCATTCTTTTCTTCATTCTGATTCTGTTAGCATTCTATATCTATTAATTTATTAGTTCTCTGTTTGGCAGTTGAGGCTTTAAGCAGAAATTATTTCTTCAACTGATTTTTTTTTTGTCAGGTTGATATAATTTTTTAAAGTTACTAATCAGACATGTTATTTTCATCTCAATGAGAATTTTGGAAAAGTATCAAGTTTTGACTTCATTAATTGAATTAGAAATAGGTAGTGTAGAGGAGACAAAAATTTTCTTTTACCCTCTTAGGGTCTTTGAATGGGTCTGAGAATTAAATTGACATAAGACATTAACAGGGGAAAAACATACACATTTATTTAATATATGTTTTACATGATATGGAGCCTTTATAAGGAAATGAATACCCGAAGGAGTAACAAAACCTAAATGTTTCTATATGAGGTAGAACAAAGGAGACAGTTGTGGAAGAGTAACTAAAATATATGAGGAAGCTAAAGGATAAGAGCTATTTTAACTCTGTTTGTACAGAATTCTCTTGGCCTCAAGTCTTCATCTCTGCTATTAAGAATGTTTTTTTTCCTCCAGGAATGTGGAGGACATCTTACACTTGGGAGTTTTATCTTCTGCTTTCAGGAAGAAAAGGGGAGGTCAAAATGTTCTTCTTGCACCTGCTATTTTTTAAAAGTGCCTTTAGCTCAAAATAACTCCTGTGCCAAAGTGCGATATTTTTGGGTGGCATATTCTGCCACCCTTCAGTAGTGAACCCAATGCTTTGATACTGTGAGCTTGTCTTTTCTTGTCTCTTTTTCTCTCCCTTCATATATTTTCAAGATTTGCCCTTATTCATAATCTTTGTGTGCTCGGAATTAATTGCTTCTTTACTTTTTACAGGCAGATTCCTTTCCTGTCCATATGTTAAAATCATGTGTATGGAGATAGTTTTTGGTCCCTTTCATTAGAAGCCAGACTTGTTTTGACTAGTGAAAAACTACTCATAAAATAATGGCCAGCCATGGAACACAAGTGTCTAGGGGTCCAGACTTTAGAATATGAAAAACCATGCTATGTCTGGCCCATTGCATATTATAACAAAATGGGACCTAGTGGTTTTTTAACTTACCAGCTTCTTTATTTATAAGCTGGGGATGATAAAAATGCCCATGTTATGACATTAGAAATCTTATGAATCACTGACATAAAAAATACAGTAATGCATAGAAAGTGCTTCTTTGCCACATTTATACTACTATAATATATACAAACTAATTTTTTAGTGTTTTCTTCTGGGTCTTCCATGAACATGCCACTTCATACACCATAGCAAACACACCTTTGTCAGTTCCTCCTCTGAATCCTACATTCTTTTGACTATACCGGTAGAACTGCTAGAAATTTGAGCATTCGTGATACCTTGTAGAGTTATCATGACTGTGCATAGTGAATTTGCCAATGTGATAATTAATAGAGATTTGGGGTTGATGAATTTCAAGTTGACTGGATTTTGCTGCACTAATAATCCTACTAAATTCCATTCCTGAGACCAGGTATGCAGCCCAGAATATATTGTTTCAGACAAAGCATGAGGAGGATTAAATTCAATTACAAACTTTACCACATGACATTTTAGGTGAATAAAACAGCTTACCTGTCTTCCCTCTGTATTAATTAATCTCTTCTAGGAAGGGGAATACCAAGGTTTCCTCACATTAGCAATAAACAAAAAAGGAAAAGAAATAATAATTCTCTCACCAAATAGAGTACTGTTAAAAAGTAAGTGTGAGACCTACTGGTTAAAAAAAAAAAAAAAAAAAAGCTGATTAGAGTTTTGTTTTAACCATAGGGCTGTTCAACATCTTTAATTTATTAAATTGAATCGTGACTTGAATTATGGGTTTATCATTCACCTTTTGCAAATTTCTACTTTATATCTTCCAGGAATAGTGTTGGTCGGAAGCACTTTGCAATATCTGGGTTTATTCAGTCATTGAAAATACGTATTGAAGTCTTTCTGTGTGTAATATGCTGTTTTCAGTGCTGTGATTTCAGTGATGAGCAAGAAAGAGATTTCTGCTCACAAAACCTTACAAACTAGTGACGAAGAAAGGCAATTAACCTGTATTACAACAATTGAACAAAATCAGTCAGAATTGTGCTGAGTTCTGGGAAGTAAATGTAATGGTAAAATGGAATCTGAAGTGACTGGAGTCAGGCAGCCTTGCATTGATTGATTAGAGACGAATATAATATTTTAGGCTGAACCTAAGTGGGTTCAGTGGGGAAAAGAAGTCTATCATGTTATGATCTATGTGAGAAGTATTCCAGGCAGAAACGTTTAACGAATTCAAAGGTTTTGATGCTTTAGTTTATTATAAGGATATACAAGATAGCTAGAAAGCATGGGGATTTTTCTTGCTAGCAATACAGCCACTCTCAGCTTATAGTAAAATTACTTATCTTTGGAACTGTTCCTTATAAAGTTATGTACCTTGAGAGCAATTTTTATACTGTTTGGTCCCAGTTGATTATACATGTAATAAACACCTGCAAAATTGACTTTTCAAGTATGGATTTTATATTTTATTTCCATTGGAAGACCAAGAACTCTAGGTAGATGGTAGTAGCCCCGTGAACCAAAAGGCTAAGTATGGACAGCACATGTGGCACCATTTGTCTTCCAGATGACAACCAGCTATTCTTCCAGTTCTTTATGAAGATTACTGAACACTTAGTGCCTGAAGCACTGAAACTCTTAAGTGAAAGATCTTTAAATTTTCAATTGCAATAGACAGTTGGATCTAATTTAAGAGATCTCGACATAGATACCTAACAAGTTTCACAGAAATCTAGAAATTGAACTGCAACAGTCCTGAAAAACAGAAATTCAATATCAAAAGATGTCTCAAACTTTCATAAAACAGGGTTTTCAGCAAATCTCATGTCCTGTAGGAGACATATATGGATGTATATAGTTCTGGTGATCTTGATCAGACCTTCTGACACATAGAATTAGGGATCTGTTACTGCCAACTAATCTTTGCCATGTTTTCTTTATGTACATGATTTTTAAAAAATTATTGTATAAAGGACACTTAATGAGATCTGCCCTCTCAACACATTTTTAAGTGTGTAATGTATTATCACTGACTATGGGTGCAACCACCATTCTACTCTTTGAGTCAGATTTATAGAATCAAAGAGTGAGATGGTGCTTGCACATGAATTTTATATACCGTTTCTACTATAAAGGGTAGCTCTTTGGTGATACCTTAAGCCGAGTTACACAGAGACGACCTCTGTTATGCCTGTCCTATCCCTGTTTGCCTTTTGGCTCATGCACCCATCCCTGGGACAAGAGGTTTTGTTAGCGTGTCAAAATCATATTGAAGAAGGCAAAACCTTTTAGGAGAAGGCCTGAGGCCTCCTTTTCAGGAAAGAATGTGAATTTAATAGGCCCTTTATATCTCGGGGGTACTTCATTATTGCATACCTCCACAGTGTGATTGGGGAATGTACTAGATATCCAGACAATAGAAACCAAAACTAATTTTCATTAATCATACAGCTTAGACCAAACAGTGCTTTTCCAATTTAGAATATCTAATAACCTAACTCGGTTCTTCCCTTGGCCTAGTGTGTATAAACATTTATCCAATGCCTTATCTTTAAACTTCGAATAAGAACTTCATTCACTTTCTCTCTCAGGATATTTTAAAAATAGATGACAGGATATAAAAATACGTATTTCTTTTTTCTATTTGGACAAGTTTTTACATATTCAAACATAGAGGCATATCTCATCTGGCTGAATAGAAATGTTTCAGCATAGTTGCCTATAAATGAAATTCCTGTGTATTAAAATTGATTTTCTTATTGGCTTTTAGTAAACTTAGATATGCCTGGAGAGATACTCCTCTAAGGAATTAAAAATAAACTGGCTTTAAAATGTAAATGAGTGACATCTAAAACTGCCGCAAAAATGTTAAGACTCAGACATTTAAAAGAAACAATATCACTTTTTAATTTTAATATTATTTAAAATAATAGCCCAAAGAGAAATCTTACTTATTGTATAATTTCTGATATTCCATATCTTAAAAGTTGGAAGGTAAAAATAAGATAAGCTACCTTGGAAAAATATGAAATAAAAAATCCCTTCCATCTTTTGCCAGCCTTCCTCTTCTTTGTTCTATAATCAGAAAGGAAAGTGCAACCCATTTGATTCCAAAAACTCTGTACAAAAAGTCTGTTGAGCTGGAATAAATGGAGACTCAGAAGGAGTCCATTCAAAGTACAGCAATAAGCGAACAACAGAAACACATTCAGGATGATGCATAATTACTGTCAAATGATGTTGGACAACTTTTGTCTAGGCAAGAGTGAGGAGTCCACAATGCAAATGCCAGTCACTGCAACTAGTTCCTAATTGTTGGTAAATCAAAGGGATTCCTTCACTGGACCTTGGTATCTTGTCATTGAAGACAGAGTTTGGGGGTTAGGGAAGGAAAATAGGTGGGGGAGGGAGAAGGAGTAACATCTATATGAAAAACAGAGTTAGAAACTTTACAAATTTTATTTCACATAACTCTCACCACAGACCCGTTAGGGAGTTATGATTTCCCCATTTATCATTGAGAAAACCAAAGCCATCTGGGCAAGATCAAGTAGCCAGGATATAAATTCAATACTGTTAGACTGCATATTCTATATTCTTTCCATAATAGAGAATACTTCCAATATGCAAGTTGCCAGGCTAAGTATTAAGCAGACATGAGGTCCATATCTTTACATTGTGAGGAAACTGAGACTAGGGAGGGTAACTAAATGTTTTTATGACCACAAACCTGGATAGTTGAAAAATGTCTCTCTGGTGTGCAGTCCTGTGTTAGGTACAGGATTTTTTTTCAACAGCCCCTATACATTTATTTCAATGCGATAGGCAAAGACTAAAGAGAAATAGCCTGTCCTCACCGGAAAGATTGACTTGGCTTCTGATCTTGTATCATGATTGATATGCTAACTTAGTATACAAGTTTTATTTCTTTCATCTAAAAATGGAATCCTTGAGGAATTAGATTATATGGCATGGGTTCGTGGAAAAACTAAAGCAACCAAAAACAACAAAACCAAACATCAAAAAGCCTCAGTATGCCTAGTAAGTAAACTGGTCTTTTTTTCTGCTACACCTTGGTGCCACAGAGGTATTTCTTACTTTGCCTTCTATTTCCCTCTTCCTTTTGGGGGAGAAACATACACTGTCATCATTATACATTTTAGAAGTCTTGAGAAATAGATTATTTGACTTCATTTGAGATTATTCTTCTTATTCTAACAACATACTTATTAGAAATGGGAAACGTAAGATTTAAATTTTATGTTATTTCCAAAATAAGTATTTTTCTTTCAGTAGTAATAATGCAGAATCGTACAAGTTTAAGATGGCACAATTAGTTGGGGCACCTTAGTAATAAAATCAAAAATGTATGTGTTACAAGAATAAACAGTTATTACCTTGGCTAAAATGTCAGAGAGACATTTTACCTTGCCCTGTATGTTTTAATAGCATGGTATGGCAAGGAAACCAGAAGTCCCTCCAGATCAAAACAGCTAATATTCTGAGTAATTAAAAAAGTAATAAAAATGTGTCCCTGAACTGGCATGGAATTCAGAATTAAAGAAAAGGTGAAACTAGACATTTCATGAGTTAGCTAGTGCCAAAATGACTTTACCACTGAAACTGTCTGCCAGATCTTGAGTCAAAGAATGTACACCCTGAATTTAGGATTTGTAAATAAGAGACAAAATCTTCAGATGCAACCAATGTGAAGAATTTCACAGAAAATTCACAGTCTCCAGCTGTAATGTAAAGGGTGATAAATAAAATAAATCCGACTGGGAAGAGGCTTTCCTATCTCGAAGTTGGCACTAGAGGAGGAGGAGAAGTTGTGTATTTTCACTGAGAGTTCCTAACCGTGGGCACGCCATGCCTTTGCAATAAAATTCAGGCTTCTCCTATTTTCAAGAAACTCCAAAAAGGATATTTTAATTTAAAGCAATGCCAAGGTGGTGCAGCCCACTGGCAGAATCCAACATACATTTCTCTGAAAAAATTCATTTTTAATAATGTTTCTCTACTTTCTTATATTTTTGGAGTAATCAAATATTTGTTTTAGACCTTATCTTTTATATTAACTAATTAGTTAACTTTCTCTATTATTTCAGTTAATACCCAGGGCTATGCCTTATGATAGCCACTAGCTACACAGGTCTGATTAAAATTTAATTTGTCAAAATAAAAAAAAAATTAAAAATTGGCACACAGGCCACATTTTAAGTGCTTACTGAGGCCAGCCACAGCACTGAATAGTGCAGATATATACCCTCAGCATCATCACAGAACATTATTTTGTGGAGTACCACTCTAGAGATTCAGACATGTATCATTGTCATATTACAAATTATTGCTCTTTGCATTCCTCTGGTCATGACAGAGAATTAGATATATTTAACTCCAATATGTTTTCTGTATTTTGCATCATTTTTTTCATGCTTTTTAAAATTCTGCATATACTTTAACTGCATAAGTCAACACTAGTACTATTTTGTATAGTGAATATTCATATCTACTCTTTCTCAAACTCTTCTTTCCTTCCTCTGTTTCTCTGGTGATATCTGGGATCATTTTCCTTCTGCCTTTGATTTTCTCTGAGGATATGTTGATGAGTAATCTGTTTCTGTTTGTCATCATTATTGAATAGCTGTTAGCTGGGCATGTAAAATAAACTTTACAAGGTAAACACTAAACAAAGAAATCTGGAAGGAATGCATTAATATAAGAAAAAAAAACAGATTAAAGCAATTATTAGTGAAGATAATACATAACCTAGGACCTACTATTCTATTCCTAAGTATATAAAACATTTCTTATAAGCATTCATAGCAGTACAAATACATAAAAAATACTAATGTTCATCTGTTAGATAATGGAGTGAAAGCTCTGAGGTTTATTTATATAATGGAATAAGTACTTCACCGTTTTGAAAATAGATCAGCTATAGCTAACACATCGAGTTGTATGCATTAAAGCATATTTAAATATAATTATGAAGAAAAGAAAAATGCAGAAGAATACACATAGTGTGATTCAATTTATATAAATTTTATAACAGGCAAATATAATATATATATATTAGAAGGTGATATAATCAGGTCAGGAGAGTGAGCTGTTCTAGAAGAACTATTCAAAATACTGGGAAAATCTTATTTTATTATTTGAGTGGCATTTCTATTCTGTTGTCCATTTTATTGCTGATCTGATTTTCTGTATACATGATGTTTTAATATATTCATTTTAAGATGTATTTCCTGATTAAAATATACAAATATATCAATTCATATGTTTTCTGCCTTTTCCTTAAAGGGCAAGTAAGAATCTTATCTTTCCATCTAAGTAGATAACTCTGAAGGTTTCTCTGAAGAGTGCATCAGTACAGTGTTTTCTGGCTTGGATCATTCCCCCTTATAGCATTTGCTTCTCAACAGGAGCTGAGAGTGGGGAGCTGTACAGTAATTGTGTCCAGTAAATGCTGCTTGGGAAATTACATCAATAGTTCTGACTTCATTAAAGTCAAACCTGTGGATGGAAATTGTCTCCAGGGTTTGAGGCTTCAATAGCTGTGTCCTGTGTTTTTCTTATTACATACTTTTTAAAGTTTTTAATTGATAACTAATAATTATTTCCTTTTCAAATTTCTACAAAATTTTATTTCACCTCATATAGGAACATACACGGGAAACTTTTATAACCTTTCTTTTGGAAAAAATAATCTCTCCAAATATTGCTTTAGCATCTTCAGTCTCTGCATATGATTGTCTTATCGTGTTGTGTACACTTTTGTATGGTTTCATTCAAAATTAGAGTAACAGCACATGGGACAAAAAAATTACATGAATTTAGAATTATACTAATTAGCAGTAAAAAAAAAAATCAAGATTCAAAAGACCATTTTTATATGATAGACAACATTTTCTGACTAGAATTTAAGCCTGAGATCCAGAACCTTGTCTGTCTTATTCATTGTCACTTTCATGGCATATACAAGCCATTTGTAGGTGATATCTAAATCCATATTGATATCTATATATAGGTATATAGCTTATCTATTATTAATGACATTTTTATAATACATTCAACCAGTTTAAAATCCAAACAATAGACAAAGAAACATATAGAAAAGTCTTATTCTATCTCTGTTTTTATCCATCCCCAGTAATTCTTTTTTATTTTCTTCCATTTTACATTGATAATATCTCCTAGAAATATTTTTATATCCATGGAAGGATCATCCCAATCCCATTGTATGCCATTGTGTGGGTATATCCATTTATTTAACCTAGGCACATGTGTTTGTTTTCAGCCTTTCTGATTTTAACCACTACTCCAATGAGCAGCATTATGCACACGATATTTTGTATGTATGCAAGAAGACCAATAGGATGGAGCCCCAGAAATGAAATTGTTGGATCAAAAGTAAATTTGTTTGTAATCTTAACAGATATTAGATTGCCCTCCCCAGAAGCGACTACATTTTTGCACTCCCAGGAGCAATGTAGAAGAGGGCCTATTTTCCGATAGCCTCTGTAGCAGAAGCAGGCAGTGAAGTTTAGATTTTGGCTCCTCTGAGCTTATAAAGTGTTATCTCAAAGCACTTTAAATTTGTATGCCTCTTATGAATGATACTAAACGTTTTGTTTATTTGTAATAATTATACTTCTTACATTTAAGAATGTTTGTATTTTTTCTTATAGTGGACACCTTTATACAAAACTTCTGTGTAATATACTCCATCTTCATTTTTAGACAAATTCTAATGGCTCTCTGACATGAGCAGGAAGGAACCCAACAAATAAGTTTGTGTCCTCTTTTCCTAAATTTAGTTAATAGGATTAACTTTCTTAATATTTACCATTTGACATAAACATGGTTAATATCTTTTGACATGTCTGCTACTGTAATTGTCTCTTAGTCTTTGCACCTTTTGTTCTTTCTTCTGAAATGTCTTTTCTCTAACTTGTCGAAATGAAACTCCCTGGGGAGGAAATTACACCCATATATTATAACAGACTTTGGTTGTATGAATCTTTCAGAACTTATAGCAGTGTATAGTTATTTGAATTTTTGAACCTGATGTGGGTATTTGGGTAGGTGTAGTTGAATGATAGTAAAAGGATTGAACTGCTCCTATTCATTGCTCACAGTATTATTGTTCAAAGGATAGAATTTGCATCTGTACATTTGGGAAATGATATGTACTCTTTCTGCATCATGGCACCAATGGTAGAATAACATGAGAAAATACATACGTAATCACATCAAAGGTAAGGATAATGCTAACATAATAGAGCATTTTGATGATGCAGAGCAGGGAGCTAATATGCAGATTGGTATCAAACATATTTTATAGCAGTTTAAAAAATTAGTTACATTAGCTCTAACTAGACAGTGCTTAGGGACAGAATTCTGTTCTAGGCATTTATGACATATTCTATCAGGTCTAAGCCTGACAGGAAAGATCATTTTCAATGCATATTTAATGTGAGTCACATCTTCTCGGCCAAAAAAGCATTTTTATGAAGCCTAATAATACTTTCTTTGGTGAACAGACCTTTTATCTACAGCATGTGTCATAAACCTGAAAGTTTCTTCACATTAGAAAGAGGCCAATGCATCAGAAAATAGAATCAATCCTAGGGGACATCAGATATTAGCTTTATGAAAAAAATAATATCATTGGAAGAAATTAAGCTATATTAGTTCCAAGGTAGAGCTAAATTCCACTGAACTTTATTTTTTATTATTAATTATAAAGACCAAATCCATTATTGGGTAATACAAATATCATTAAAACTATATAACAGAAACTCATTACTTCTGCTTTTAAACACACCTGTGCTAATATCGCCTTTTCACCAAGCTTTTCATTTTTCTTCCCCAAATCCAATACATTAAAAGGTTTTTCTTTCACATTTTAGAGTGACTCAAATCCATAACTTTTTATCATAATGAATACTCTTATTCTGAGTAAATTTAATTGTGAATAAACTAAGACTGTTGGTCTTCTAATTCAAACACGGGGCACACATTCAACCCTATCTCCAGCCATCCTCCAATTCCAGAGCATAGTTCTTTTATCGGCAGGCGGACTCTCAACCACTGCGCCACCAGGGAAACCCCAGAGCATAGTTCTTAACACAGGTATCACTTCAGTTATCACTGTAAAGAGATCAGAGAAATTCTACCTGCCCAACCTGAATTCAGGCTCTATCAGCACAGTTCGCATAGAGGGTGTTTATCCTGTATTTCATCCTACTTCTCCTATAAATTTGAGAGATATGTTGAGATAGTTTTACAAGTAGTTAAAACTCAAAGCAGAAATATTTTTAGCTAAAAGCGTAGTTGTGGGCTGAAATATAATGCCAGATTGTTACATTAGATGTTGCAACTTAGTTTAAATTAACCATAGCATTGTGAATTAGATCCCAAGATTAGTTGATATGCAAAAGCATTTCCTCCATCTTCATTGTAATCAGTAATAATAAAGTAAAACATATTTTCAGGTGGTGTACAGTAGAAGACCTCTCATTCTACTTTATCTGGACTAATAACTAGTTAGTCAAATAGTAACCAAATAAAAGAATCATAAAAATTAATACGTATATACCTTACATGTTTTTACTTGAAACATATTAAAATGGAATGAAATCAGTCTTAACTGAAAAAAAATAGACATGAATATCTTAAACACTTTAACTTAAAACATAACGTACAGAATCTCTCTTAACTGATCTCATAATTTACTCACCAATGTTCTAAGTCCTTTTTCTAAAACATGATAGTACATTCATCATGGCTAAGTAAGATACTGTTGAATATGCCCATGTTTCCACCAGACAAGTTAAATATTTAATGAGTCATTTGTGTTTATATTCATATCTGGTTTTGAGCACTTGACTTTTATATTGTAATTAGGTAATAAGACTAACTCAGGGCTGCCATGTAGTAAGACTCCAGAGAGAGAATCACATTGTGTTGAAGTTCTGAATACTGGTAAAATATGAGAAAAGCAGAGATAATATACTTTGAAAATACTTGATAAAGTGAGATAGCTTAAGAAATTTTGCCAAATCAAGGTTAGGTGGAAAAATTATAAAAGTTCAGAAACTATTTAGAAGGTAGTATTATCTTTCTACCTGAAATGAAAGTTCTAGTCCGTTATGAATGCAAGTTTTCTAATAGAATTAACTCCAAACTGGTAATGTGATACATGTAGTTTTACTATTTCTTCAAGAACAGATGGAAATGGAATTATTTTAGATTTAAAGGGGCGTTATTTCTCCAAGTGACTCTCAGAAGTTTCAAAAATTTATGTGTGAATGAGAGAGAGTGAGGGGAGGGGGAGAGAGAGAGAGAGAGAGAGAGAGAGAGAGAGAGAGAGAGAAAATGTTGGAGTAATTGGGGCAAAATGGAAAACAGTGTCTTCATGCCATGTGCTCTGCCTAGACATCTTATTCTCTTTGTCTTGCTAACTCCTATGCATTCTGCAGAACCAAGATTAAAAGTTAGCTTCCATTATTGGGACTAACCCCATGGTTTGAGGAAGATCTGTAAATTGATAATTTTTAAAATTATTGGTCTGTTATCTTTCTCTTTGCTAGATAGATGGTAAGCTCTATGAAAAAAGAGTTCATGGCTTTTAATTATTTCTCTATCCATAAAACCTAATGCATAGTTAGTGCATGATGAGTCCTTAACAAATTGGATTAAATAAGTCAATGAAGATGGTCAATAGCTCTTTCTCATTCTTTGTAACATCTCAGGCTCAGGCTCAGGAATTTGATAGGCTATCCTATCAAAGGATAAAATGCCTTCCTCACCCTTCTGTATTCCTCCATCTTAACATATATAAACCTGTGTCTCTCCATTAAATATTCAAAAACTGTTATTAACAAAAGGTGAAACTGATGGCTGACCCATTTTTTTGGGTTACCCTATGAGCAAAGGTACACGATCGAGATTGAGCATACCTTCTATGCGGGGCTAGATTGTTGGATGACACAGCTGGGTTTGAGTGTTTTGTTCACAGAGAATGAATATAGTGGAGCCAGGTCTTACTGATGAAGGAATGGAGCTGATTGAGAAGAAGGAAAGACAGAAGGCAAGACATATTTTCCTGCTGTGGTACAAGACAGAAGTTGAAAATTGTTTGACCGTATAACTGATTAGTTTGGGCTGCTTAGTGATTTAAAAATAATTAGATTTGTTGTCAACATTTTATAGTCAAGAAGCTTAACTTAAAAATCACGTACTTTGTCTTTTCTTAAAAAAACTAATCTAGGGCTTCCCTGGTGGCGCAGTGGTTGAGAGTCCGCCTGCCGATGCAGGGGACGCAGGTTTGGGCCCCGGTCTGGGAGGATCCCACATGCCGCAGAGCGGCTGGACCCGTGAGCCGTGGCCGCTGAGCCGGCACGTCCGGAGCCTGTGCTCCGCAACGGGAGAGGCCACAAGAGTGAGAGGCCTGCGTATCGCCGCCCCCCCCCCCAACAAAAAACAAGCTAATCTAAAATATTGGATTTATGTTTGTGCTCATTAACAATTAGTAAAGCTAAGGAGCTGCCTCTCATTTTTTAAAAGAATCTACTCTCCAGTTTGCCAGGTTCCCAGCCCTGCTGCTTTTACTCATTTTACTTGCCTGGCCCCTGTTGACATTTGAGTCTGTAAATCCCACTATAAAGGAATTTTAAAGAGCCATGAAAATAGGAATATTTTTTGAAGTTAAATTTAGGTTGATCAACTTAATATTTCACTGTTATAGATTTTGGAAATAGTCTACATTTTTTCATTTTATATATAATTACATTAAAAAAATGTATTTATTTATTTTTGGCTGCGCTGGGTCCTGGTTGCTGCGTGCGGGCCCACTCCAGCTGCAGCAAGCAGGGGGGCCACTCCTCGCCGTGGCACTCGGGCCTCTCATTGCGGTGGCCTCTTCCACTGCGGCACACAGTCTCTAGGTGTGCAGCCTTCAGTAGTTGTGATGCACAGGCTCAGTAGTTGTGATGCACAGGCTCAGTAGTTGTGGCATGCAGGCTCAGCAATCATGGCACACGGGCTTAGCCGCTCCGAGGCATGTGGATCCTCCCGGACCAGGGCCTGAACCCATGTTCCCTGCACTGGCAGGTGGACTCCCAACCACTGTGCCACCAGGGAAGCCCGATTTTACATATAATTACATTTTAAAGTAATCATCTATGTTTACTGGTCAGTGATACTTGTAATTAAAAACAGCTCCTTTCTTTCTTTCTCTCCTTCTTCCTCTTTTCCCTCCCTCCCTTCCTTCCTCTCTCTTCCTTCCTCCCTCTCTTTCTCTTTCTTTCTTTCTTTCTTTCTTTCTTTCTTTCTTTCGTTCATTCCTTCCTCCCTTCCTCCTTTCCTTCTTTCTTTCTTTTCTTTTCTCTTTCTTCCTTCCTTCCTACAGGCTTTACATCTGTCTTCAGTTGAAACCTATATAAATATATACATTTAATCCTTATAAAGTATTCTGGGATTTAGAATGTTCACATTTATTCACCTTGCTAAAAATGAACTATTGATTATAGAATATTACTACAGTTCATTTTGTTTTGATTGGGGACTCAGGGAAATTTTATATCACCTTGAGAAAAGATGTAATTAAAATTTGGTTGCTGACTGCATTATTAAATAAATTATTGTCTCTTTGGGAAGCACAGTTCTGGAACTATATCAGAAACAGATATCTATAGGGAAATAGAAATTTGAACATTTTAATAATCTTTGGTCTTAATTTAAGTTAATTAATAATTCCTTATATTTTAATTGACGTTCATATCTTTCAGAGTGTTTTCAGGTTTATGATAACATTGGATCCTTTCAACATCTTGGGTGTGTTATAAAAAACTTATTGTTATTATCAATTCACAGGCAGAGAAAGAAGCCCAGCAAAGTTAAACAGTATGTCTCAGGATGCAAGATAATATATTTGTGGAGCCAAGAATAGAATCCAGTTATTTCTAATACCCTTTTCAACCAAAATGGATCGTCTTTGCCATTTATATGGAGTCAAGCTTTAAAATGTCCAGTAAGAATTACATATAAGCCACATCTCAAAACATTATAAATTTAATAAAACAGGGTACTTGAAAATTAAGAAAACACTAGTAGGAGAAAAACAGATGTATCAGAATGTTTTGATTATCGTAAGTGAATAATATATTTGGTTTTGATATTCATAACAACCAAGATAAAAAGAAGAAAAATATAGGTTATATAATTCTTACTTTCATTTAAAAGGAAGGATATAATATCACCCAGAGAGACTAATTTTTGCTGGAAATTGAACACTAAATGGAGTTAATGTATGAATGGTCTGTATACTCTGTAAGCTATCTGTGTAATGCATAATTTCATACAAAATATAACTTGTATAAACAAAATATACTTTTGTTTATACAAAATATAAGCATTTCAATGTGTTTAAAATGCTATTAAAATGTTATTCTTTTTTTTAGCATCAAATGAAATTGTATGGCAGTTTCTAATAGCAATGTTAGCATTTATTGAATGTTCGCTATCTAGTTTTGTTCAGAGTACTTTACATGCACTAAATCACTTGCTCTTCATTACAATCTGTGATATAGGTACTATATTTTATGTTTTACAGAAGGAGAAACTAAAGTGCAAATGTTAAATAACTTTCCCAAGGTCACAGAAGTAGTGTATTAGTTGTATATAATGCAGTATAACAAATAACTCAAATGTATGAGTGGTTTACATTCACAATGACTTCGTGCTCAGGACTGTGTAGGTTGGCTGCAGTTCATGTGAGTTTTGCTACACTAAACTTAGCCAGCTCTACTCCAAGCTTTGGTTGTGGTTCAGATCTGTTCCACATGTTTCTCACTTGGGGACCCAGTCAAAAGGGGCACTGGCTGGAGCAAGCATGCTGTTCTCTTGATGGAGGGCTGGTCCCCTTAGGATTGATGGTACCAACCTGCCATACCTCTAAAAGCCTCAGCTTATAATTGGCATCTGCATTCCATGGGCAAACTAAGCCACCTGTCCAAGCTCAGTGTCAGAGGAGCAAGTGAGTATGTGCTCCTAAGGTAAGACTATGAAACACTTGGTGAGGAAAAAGTGAATTTTGAACAATATGGCAAAGCAAGGATACAAATCCAGGTAACCTGGGTTTCAGAGCCAATACACTTTCCACTGCATTCTGTTGTTTTTCTGTTATATTCTACTAATGTTAATAGATTCATTTATTTTTAACTATCCCTAAATTTACAAATTAAACAATAAGTAATATTTTGTCTTTTACTTTTAATATATTGCTGAATTCTATGCTAATACTTTCATACTTCTATATTTGTATTCGTAAGAGAGATTGGCCTATGGTTCTGGTTTCTCTGTTTTTTTTAATTAGATTTTAGTATCGTGAGAGTCATGTTTGCTGTGTAGAATAAATTAGATGGCTCCACATCTTTTTATACTATTCTATAGAAAAAACAAAAATTATATGATTGCATGAGAGAGAAAATGTATGTGAAAATGTTATGTAAATTGTGCATGGCAATAATCATTAAAATAACATTTAATGTGTAAGCAGTTTAAGATTATGTTAGATATGGAATACACTCTCATCATTTCCTCCTTTCTAACTTAAATAATTCTTCTCTTTTAGTTATCTTCCTTCTTCAATTAATTTATAACTTTATTCTTATAAATTACCTTTTATATTCTAATTCCTGATAAGTTCTCTTAAGGTGTCTGTAATTATATTTTCCTTGTTTTCCTTTTCTGTCTATAAAATTGAACAGTTGAATGATTAAAATTTGAGCATCATCATAGCCAACATATATACTTGTTTTCAACTTCATCAGTTTTGTATGATGACCAGTCTTCTCAAATATTAATACATAATCTACAGTTAGCCATAATAAGAATGTTTTCCTCAAGAGTCTTGGAAAAAGACATTAAGGAAAAAATTATCAAATTCACCCAATATTTTCACTTTTTTTAAAAAGGCAGAATTGTTGTGCTGGAGCTGGGTTATACCAACTCTTGAGAGACTCTTCATACATCAGTTCCTAACACTATACCTAGTAACATTGTGTTGGTAGCTTGAAACTGGCCATGGTGGGAGTATTTACATGATAAAAATTGCAAACACTGTTAAGTTGATGGACCTCTTGGCCCTCTTTGAGCTATACTTCTCTGTGTCTGCATGCATATTTATGTATCTATGAGTTGTGTAGTATTTTCATACCTCCGTATGGTGTTACCAAATTAGATTATACAGTCTCTTAAGGGAGCTCTATTCTGACTGGCTTAGAGATAAATAAATGTTTATACTAATTGAATATTATTAAAATTCCCCCAAATTCAGAGAATTAAATTTCTAATACTTTCAGTGTGAAAAATGTATTCCTTTAGAAACCTAACTCCAGTGTTTTAAGAATTCAGCTTCACATCATTTGGGGAACTCTTTGGCAAACAAGACTTTTTAAATATTGTTGGTATAATATAAACAGTTGTCTTCTGACTTATCACCGTCCACAAAAAATAAACATACATTTTATTCCACTTAGATATGTTATTTCTAAACTTATGTAGCTTTACTCCTTGAATAAGCTAGATTTGAAAAATGTAAATTTATGCTTAACCAAATTAAAGCATTCTGCAAATTTCTTTGAACCATCCTATTTTTTAGTATGTCAGCTTGAAGATAGTTTCCAAGATCTTTGGGTAATTTAGAATCTCACACTTAAGCTAATTTAAGTAAATGAATGAGTATTCATTAGCTATCTAGATGATTTGTAAGTAAGAGAAAATACTGAAATATTAAGTACCAAGCATAATTTTAAATTTGTATACTTTTGCCTCTTATTTTTAAATCTTACAGAGAGGGACTTTATATACATCTGGGTCTGTTAATGAATGTGCTCATTTTTGCCACCTTGAGAAGTTTCACTATAAAAGATGTATATGGCTGTAAAAAGTTCTGAGATGCATATCCATAAGCTATGCTGGTCTGCTACAAAATGCTGGTGTATGACAAACAGTTCACAGTCATGCAACTTTTAGTTTTCTCTATGAAGTAAAAGTTACTGTGGTTAAAATTTATAATCAATACATGTGAGTAAGAGTGTCGTAGGAACAATAATACAGAGTGGAACAACTTTGTGTGCAAAGTATGAAGGGTGCATTAAGGAAAAAGAAAGTACTATTGTCCTAAAATAAAATAACCTGTTGGTCTAGAATGACAAAGAAGAAAGTGTAAGATAAAACCTGAATGCCTATAGAAAGTTGTAGAAAGTTTGAGGAGAAGGGGTTTTATTTGTCTTTGCCAATACTGACCATGATTTGATGGCTTTAGCTTTAGTACCAAACATTATACTGATGTAAAACTGAATTTAGTTTTTTCTCTCTTAAAATAACAAAAATTTCTTGGATATTTTTGGCCTGCTCTTAATGAAAGATAGCAAAATATTTTTCTTTATCTTCTGAGTAATCTGCCTATAGGCAAAGATTCTATATCTTATCAGAAGAATATCAGATGAGAGATGAGGGCCCTCTGTTCTCTCATCTGCTAGCGATGAGAGAATTGAAAGAGTTAAAATTATTTACAAACATGGTACCTCCTATAAGTTTGCTTGTAAAATACTTTACTTCCACTTTAATTAAATAGGTAGTCAAGTATGTTTTTTCTCAGTAACCCGTGATCCTATTAAATTAAGTGTTCAAACTCCCTGAAAACTTTTGTTATTTTGCCATCCCCAAATCAAATCATAAGTGAGGAGAGGGCTTCTGGAAAATCACAAATGATTTGTTTTCATTGTATGAAGAGACATGGTAAAATAATCAAATTTCTTTGATATATTACTATTAATGATTTGTATTGGAAGCACTATCAAATCAGAAAAAAAATAGCCTTTCCTAGATTAAAGTTATGTGGGTAAATGCTCTTTTTATATATATATCTCAGAAATGGTTTGAAAGTTTTAGTGAACTGTCATTGCCCTTGCTGCCAATGACATCTTTCTGTTTATGAGTCCTGATGATGCTTTGTGAGAAATTAGACAACAGTATAATGTTATCCTAATTTCAGTTTTTTTTTAATGTTAACTGGATTGCAACTTTGTTTCTTTAATTTGAATCTAGTATATTCTAGGCCAGTGATTTTTGATTGTGGATTCATATCATTTGCCTATAGAGTTTTATTAATATAAATATGTTTAGGACCTATTCTATCCTTACTGAATATTTTTAATTGATACTTTTGATATACTCTTGGTACATTCTGACTATGTGCTGGGTATATTCATAGTATATAATGCCTCAAGTCAGACAAGCACAAAAGCCATATCTCTTTCTCCAATATCAAATGAGTTTCATTCAGCTCCCCAGATCTCATGGGTTCAAATATATTGTAACCATAGTCCACATGTTTTCAGGGTGGCTAGAAGCTCTTCCTTGAAAACAGGCTATTGCCACCACTATAACTAAGATTCACTACTTAGGGCATTCCTTTTTTTTTTTTTTCTTCTCTTACAATACAGGCATTCACTTCACTGGTTAGGCTATTCAGGATATTCAACAAGTATTTCCATTTTCACAAAAACTAGTGTCGTTACCACAATCTTTTTTTTTTTGGAAAAATAGAATGGGCCAATAGCACTCTTAAAGTCAAAACTACCCAAAATGTCTGAGGCATTTAACCTTTGTTGGCCCAAAGTCTTGCCTTTAGCTCTGATTACCCTTTGATTCCCTGATCCCCTCCACTCCAGACTATGCAGATAATCCCTTATAAAATACTACAAAAAGGCACTCTTGGACCTTCGGAGATCTAATCTTATCCAATTGGATATCCTTGAATAATGCCAAGGTTTTATTAAATACCCTCACTCTTAATATGCCAATTATGCCTTTTCTCCATACATCCCACATAGCCCTTACATGATCTTCAGTTTGGAGACCTAGTTTTCTGACACCACAGAAAGACCAATCTTGAGTCCAAGTGGAAGGGACCTAATGCTGTTTCCTAACCTTCAGTAATTCTGCAAAACTACAAGGGTTGCAACTTTGGGTTCATGCTTCACATTCAGAAACATATGAGTCTACCTCTGAATGGAAGTCCACCACAACAGGAAACTTTAAACAAAGGTCCTTTTGAGATTCCCTGGAACCAGAAAACAATGTGAAATAGACTGTTTTTCTAAGACCCATAGAACAAGCAGATGGTACCACGGAGTTATCAGCTTGCACTCCAGAAGCTGGAACAAGACTGCCTCAGACTCCCCTACTCCTTTACTGCCATCTTCCGTCTTTGTCTACTCTTTGTCATATTTCTTCTTTTACATCAACCTCTAACCCAGACCGCCCCTTATTATACAGTATCCCAAGATGACTTTTTCCCTCACTCTCTCTTTACCTCCCCACCAAACAGGAAACAAAACTTCCTCATTGAACTTTCTCAAACCATTGCTCCCACTCTCAGTCTCACTGATATGTCACCCCAGCATGACCCCCAGGTACAACATTTAACGACCCTCCTCTCAGCACATGCCAGAGAGATTTTCCTTTTGATGGTCCATATCAGTATAAAAACTACCTCCATATCTTCAACCTTAACTTCTTGCCAGGTAATAGCTAGAGCTTAACTTTTCACATAAAGGATGCTTCTCTTGAAATCTCCAAACTCCACATGTTTTCTTCCCCAGGATCAGGTACTGAAAAAAAAACATAGAGGTACTTTCATTTTTGAATGAAATTTTTTTCTTCACCACTTTTCAATCAGACTTACAGCCTTTGTTCAGTTCTATGCAAAGACTCTGGCCTCCTGAGGTTAATCTCAAACATTATAAATGATACCTATACACCAGTCATTGCCTGTGGCCCCCTAGGATACTTCTTTTTTGGGGGTCAACAAACATATATCTGCCTCTTCCTACACCATTCTTTCCTGTGTCTTTGGAATCCTTGTTCAGTATTGCCAAATATTCAACCACCATACCTATTGATATATTAATAAACATGTCCCTCTGGAGACTTAACTGATCACTTCAAAAGGAAACAACAGTAGGGTAATTGGGAGAAATCCCTGGAGGGAATCACTGACTCTCTTTTTATGTGCCCTTTAAGAGCCATTATACCATTATGAAAATTACGTCACGGAACTAAAGTTGGATCTGTTTGCCCACACTCAGTAAAGCCAATCTACTGACATCAGGTTGTGGTGAAGGAAAGTTCAGTGTTTATTGCAGAGCACCAAGCAAGGAGTCCAGGGCAGCTAGTGTTTAAAAGAACCAAACTCCTCGAAGGTTTTCACAGAAAGGTTTTTAAAGACAGGGTGAAGGAGGTGGGTTGTGGAGTATGTGGTCAGCTCATGGATATTCTCCTGATTGGTTGGCCGTGAGGCAGTTGGGAGTCAACAACATCAACCTTCTGGTTCCAACAGGTCTGGGGTCTAGGTGCTTATGGGCAGCATACAATTAACTCCTTCTACCTGGTGGGGATTTCAGTGTCTGCAAAACAGCTCAAAGGACATGGCTCAGAATATTATCTATAGTCCTTGAGGAGGAACTAAAGGTTCTTGACTGTGTTTAATGGCTAAACTATTATTTTGTCTTGCTTGACTGTTTTCCTTTCTTCTGCATTTTCTCACTCTTCTGATTAAATTTATTGTTTGACTAAAGTTTTTCTACAGACAAAAGGCAAGGCAGAGGACATGGGGCAGGGAGTCCTGTTCTGGGAAGGCCCCATAGGGTCCTGCCCAGTTACGATTAGATGATTAGAAAATGTGGTTTAAAACCTCCTTACCTGTTTGGTTTGAGCCTTTGACTCTGCCAAAGGATGGTGATACTTGTCTTCCCATTAATGAATTGAACCTGACCCTGGAATGCAGCTTTTATCATACTTTATTAGTAAACGAATAAAAACAAATACTTTACTCAGATCAAATCAAAATACTCTGTTAGAATAGTACTCTGGAGCAATATTTCTGACAGAAGAAACAGGATCCACTTTCTGGATGTCCAAATCCAAGGTTTTTTTGGACAAGTAAGAGTATCTCACAAGAGTATGACCTTCTGAGAGCAGTTTTCATACCGTTTAGGATTAATTTTATTATTAATATTCATTTGTCCTAAATTACAGCAGCTTGAATGTAAAGCTTATCTCTAAAATTTCATTATTGTAATTGGATACTGCTTTTTCAGAAGTGAAATTGGGCTTGCTGGCCCAAGATGAAAACAAGTCATGACAACGTTTCTTGAATTTTATTGAGCAAACATTTGCTTGATAAAGAATAGAATTATTTCTTTATTTCTGTTTTGTATGACAAGTGTATATTAAATTTATGTTTATAAATATGGCACAGAGAACATCTTCAACACACAATAAAACCTTGAGAGGCAGCATTATATAGTTTTGAGGACCTTAGTCACAATAGACAGTGCTTAATCTGGTTTCTTTTCATTTTTATGATTTTTGAGAGTTTACCTGCTTATAGTTCAGCAGAGGTTAGAACATTTTTTAGGTATTTCTATATATGTTGTAAAACCTTAACCCATTTACCCTTTAATGTAGATGTTTGTAAAATCTTTCAAGCAGAATTGAAGTACCTATAACATCAACTTCCTTTCTTCTACTATTAAGGAACGGGTAATTCAAGGGAAGGCAGTTTTGTTGTAACACACAACTGAGGGCTTGAAATTTAATATCCATTTGTAAATTGAAACTGAGAACTTAAGGATATTTTTTATCAAGCATCTTTGTAAATCCTGTACAACTAGACAAGTTATAAGCGTTTTGCACACTGAGCAACTTGAATCTTTATAAGAATGTGTAGACTCTGTTCTCCAGCACCTGCCACCCCATCTTCATCATCGTAGGGTCTTTCTCATTCTCTCTCTCTGCCACACACTCACATCCACACACTTGTAAATTTCTTTTCTCTTTTTCTCTTTTTTCTTCCTTCTTTAACTGCTTTCTCTCTTTTTCAATAGTTCCTACTCAGGTTTTTATTGATACATTAAGATAAAACTTTCTTTTAGGAAAATAAAAGCTTGCAAAATATTATCATGATTGATGGAACAATGTGACATAAAAATTAAGAACAAAGCAAAATAACTTATTTTTACCAGTTAACAGCTTCCAGATTTCTACCCTCATATGACCACCTGCACCAAAATCTATGTACTAAGGGCAGTACATTTGGGGCCTATTTGTTCGTTAGCTTCTAGTGTAAGTTCAAGTCTTCCCAGTTCATTAAAACCCGAGGAACATCTGCCCTTAACTGTGGCCTATAATTGGCCCATGAGGAGGAAAAGTCCTGTATGTAACATGTCATTTCATTTAAATGGTTCAAAATTTTATTGGGGACCTCAGGTAGCAAAAGTCAGGCTATAGAAATCACACCAGTAATTTGAACAGGAGGACTTAGTGAAAGATGAATAATGTTAAACAGGAGGATTTTGTGGGGTGCAAAGTAGGAACTGACAAAGCAGCTGTTATTCCTACACTGAGGGAGAGTAAACAGGGAAGGAATTTAGGAAATTGAAAGAGAGCCAGGCTCCCCAAACTGATAATCAGACCTCTGGGAAGATGAATGGCTACTGTAGAAGCATGTAACCTTCTGGTGGAAAAGAAACTCAGTAGAGGGCTCAGACTTGGATTAGATGTCAGAGGGCGTGAGCTGCAGCTGGAATACAGGAGCAGCTAGATGCTTAGTGGTGGAATGAAAGGGCTGGAGCTGAAGTCTGAGGGTTGCCACTGTGGTCTTGGGAAACTTGCAGAAGGGACAAAGGGAACCGGCCACACACACACACAGGGATACTCTGGATGCTGTGCCAAACAAACACACAGTGGAGGAAGGACGGGAAGTTCTTCCCTCTGTTCTGGCCTGGGTGCCCCTCTACACACATTCGTACCCCTGTGAGCACATTTGTACCATCAAACAACTGTCAAACAACTGTATGTGGCCACCTAAGAGGAACTGTTCCTCATATCTGTGAAGCACTCACTCGCTCCCTCAAGTAAAGATACACATGCCCCAATGTCATTGTACCCGTTGTTAGTTACATTCGTGTCTATTCAAATTCATTCACATTTTCACTGGATATCCCATTACCTAAGATTAAATTATAAAGTTAATATTAAGCTACTTATATAACAAGAGAAAGAAGAAAAAAAGGAAAAATATAGTTAATACATAAAAATGAATACATACACTAGGGAGCAAAATGAAAATACAAAACCTACCACTGTCACTTTTTGTAATTTATTACAGTGTCATTGTGATGTTTATGACTTGCTTTTTCCACCACCCATTTCATATTTATTTTGCCATCGTCAGAATCTCAGGTTGTTGGTGTTCTTTTCTAGGTGGGGTAACCCACAATTTTTTCTTGAAAGTCTGAGGTCTTAATAGACCTGTCTTCCTGTCTTTTTTTTTTTTTTTTTTTTTTTTTTTTTTGGTTGCTGTCATTTTCCATTAACCTTTATACTGAATATGGAAGCTAGAAGGAATGCTCCAGAAAAACATCTGAGTTCCAGATGTAGTGTGCCCTGCTCTCATTATACAGCAGCAAACCATCAACCCCTATGTAATCAGCATCTGTTATTTCAGCTTGGAGAGTACCACCCTTGAAAATGTTTCCTATCTAAATACCTTTGAATTCTGATATTTTAGAGTTCTTAGTTCCCATAGGGTTTATGTTTCTATCGGAGTACAAACAATGGTTTCATTGAATTATAAGGCGAGACCATTGCCCGGACCTTATGACTTCAGAATGTCACTGAAGCAACACAGAAAAAGGTGATACTCTTTAGTTAGCAATGTTAGCAAAGGTAGAAATTGCTAATTTATAACTTCCATTTGATGCTTCATTAGGTAATGAAAGTGTTTTAGAAAGTAGTTTTAACAACTTTCGCCGTTAGCGATGCTCAATATCATCACATATCTATATATTCAAATATTCTTATTATAAATCTGTTATATTTATATAACACAATTTTTAATGTATACATAAATTATAACCTTGTATAAGATGTTTTCACTTTGGATTTCTGTGGCCATTAGTGAGGTTGCACGTTGTTTTGTATATTTGTGATTCATTGTTTCCATTTGTTTGAAATCACTATTCATTTCTTTTGTCCTTTAAAAAATCTTTTATTGTTTTGTGGAAATTCTTTATATATTTTGACAGTTTATTCCTTATTGTTTATGTGTCACATATAATTCCATTGGAACTTGTCTTTGTGCTTTTGTTTATATGGCTTTTGCTAACCTTTTTTTTTTTTTAACATCTTCATTGGAGTATAATTGCTTTACAATGGGGTGTTAGTTTCTGCTGTATAACAAAGTGAATCAGCTGTACATAAACATATATCCCCATATCTCCTCCCTCTTGCATCTTCCTCCCACCCTCCCTATCCCACCCCTCTAGGTGATCACAAAGCACTGAGCTGATCTCCCTGTACTATGTGGCTGCTTCCCACTAGCTATCTGTTTTACATTTGGTAGTGTATATATGTCCATGCCACTCTGTCACCTCATCCCAGCTTACCCTTCCCCTGACCCATGTCCTCAAGTCCATTCTCTTTGTCTGCGTCTTTATTCCTGTCCTGCTCCCAGGTTCTTCAGAACCATTTTTTTTTTTTGATTCCATATACATATGTTAGAATACGGTATTTGTTTTTCTCTTTCTGACTTACTTCACTCTGTATGACAGACTCTAGGTCCATCCGCCTCACTACAGAAAACTCAATTTCATTTCTTTTTATGGCTGAGTACTATTCCATTGTATATATGTGCCACATCTTCTTTATCCATTCATCTGTCAGTGGACACTTAGGTTGCTTCCATGTCCTGGCTATTGTAAATAGAGCTGCAATGAACATTGTGGTGCATGACTCTTTTTTGAATTATGGTTTTCTCAGGGTATATGCCCAGTAGTGGGGTTGCTGGGTCGTATGGTAATTCTATTTTTAGTTTTTTAAGGAACCTCCATACTGTGCTCCATAGTGGCTGTATCAATTTACAATCCCACCAACAGTGCAAGGGGGTTCCCTTTTCTCCACACGAAGTTTGTTTTTTTTTTTTTTTTGCGGTACGTGGGCCTCTCACTGTTGTGGCCTCTCCCTCTGCGGAGCACAGGCTCTGGACGCGCAGGCTCAGTGGCCGTGGCTCACGGGCCCAGCCGCTCCGTGGCATGTGGGATCTTCCCGGACTGGGGCACGAACCCGTGTCCCCTGCATCAGCAGGCGGACTCTTAACCACTACGCCACCAGGGAAGCCCTGTTTGTAGATTTTTTGATGATGGCCATTCTGACTGGTGTGAGGTGATACCTCATTGAAGTTTTGATTTGCATTTCTCTAATGATCAGTGATGTTGAGCATCCTTTCATGTGTTTGTTGGCAATCTGTATATCTTCTTTGGTGAAATGTCTATTTAGATCTGCTGCCCATTTTTGGATTGGGTTGTTTTTTTGATATTGAGCTACATGAGCTGCCTATATAATTTGGAGATTAATCCTTTGTCAGTTGCTTCATTTGCAAATATTTTCTCCCATTCTGAGGGTTGTCTTTTCATCTTGTTTGTGGTTTCCTTTGCTGTGCAAGAGCTTTTAAGTTTCATTAGGTCCCATTTGTTTATTTTTGTTTTTATTTCCATTTCTCTGGGAGGTGGATCAAAAAGAATCTTGCTGTGATTTATGTCATAGAGTGTTCTGCCTATGTTTGCCTCTAAGAGTTTTATACTGTCTGGCCTTACCTTTATGTCTTTAATCCATTTTGAGTTTATTTTTGTGTATGGTGTTAGCGAGTGTTCTAACTTCATTCTTTTACATGTAGCTGTCCAGCTTTCCCAGCACCACGTATTGAAGAGTCTGTCTTTTCTCCATTGTATATTCTTGCCTCCTTTATCAAAGATAAGGTGACCATATGTGTGTGGGCTTATCTCTGGGCTTTCTGTCCTGTTCCATTGATCTGTATTTCTGTTTTTGTGCCAGTACCATACTGTCTTGATTACTGTAGCTTTGTAGTATAGTCTGAAGTCTGGGAGTCTGATTCCTCCAGCTCCGTTTTTCTTTTCAAGATTGCTTTGGCTATTTGGGGTCTTTTGTGTTTCCATAAAAATTGTGAAATTTTTGTTCTAGTTCTGTGAAAAATGCCATTGGTAGTTTGATAGGGATTGCATTGAATTTGTAGATTGCTTTGGGTAGTATAGTCATTTTCACAGTGTTGATTCTTCCAATCCAAGAACCTTTTGATGGTACTTAATTTCAGTGTATTTGAATTGATCTATTTTTCTCTTTATGGTTTATACTTTTGTGTCTGGTTAAATAAATGTTTTCCTACACTGAGTTTTAAAAAGTTCTGTACATTGAAGTGCATATTATTTTAATGATTTATATTAATTTTTTCAAAGAGTCAGCTTTTCATTAAAAATTTTTTTCTACCTTATTTCCTAATTCTTTTATTTTTATTACTTCATTCAGTTTTTCACCCCTTTTTCTTATACTGTTTCTCAAGCTTTTTCTTTGAACTTTTTGTTTCTTTTTTTCTTTTACTGATCTAAGTATTTAGTGCCATGAATTTTCTTCTGAGCATTTCCTCAGCTCTTGCCTAAAAATTATCTTGGGTTAGAATTCCCTTATCCATATATTCTAGGACTTCACACTTTCCTTTTATATTTTATCTTAGACCCAAACGTTATTAAATAAGAAATCTATCTATCTATCTATCTGTGTATCTATCATCTATCTATCTATCATTTATCTGTCATCTTCCAAATAGAAAGTTCTTAATTGTTTAACAGCTTATTGTATTGTGTTCAGAAAATACTGAATGTTATTATTTCTTTTTTCAAAATATAATTGTCTTTGCCTTTCTGGCCCAATATATCTGCTTAGATAAGTTTGGTAAATATTCCACATACCCTTGAAAGGAAGGTGCTTTCTTTGTTCTATCAGTATATAGTATATGATAGATATATGAGTTTGAGAATATATGGGTATATGTATATATTTATTACATTTACCTTATTGATTATGTTATTTAGGTTCTTTATATTTTCATGCTTTTTAAGTCTACCTGAATTATATAAGACCGGTAGCTTTTTTTTTTTTTTTTTTAAATGACCATAGTGGTAACTTTATTCTCTGGTTGTGGCAAGCTGGGACTACTCTTTGTTGCGGTATGCGGGCTTCTCATTGCAGTGGCTTCTCTTGTTGCAGAGCACGGGTTTAGGTGTGCAGGCTTCATTAGTTGCAGCACACGGGCTCAGTAGTTGTAGCACGTGCGCCCTAGAGCATGCAGGCTTCAGTAGTTGTGGCGCATGGGCTCTAGGGCATGCAGGCTTCAGTAGTTGTGGCTCGCGGGCTCTAGAGCGCAGGCTCAGTAGTTGTGGTGCACGGGCTTAGCTGCTCCGCAGCATGTGCGGTCTTCCCAGACCAGGAATCAAACCCATGTCCCCTGCATTGGCAAGCGGATTCCTAACCATTGTGCCACCAAGGAAGTCCCTAAGACTGGTAACTAATATTGGTGTGTGTCCTTTTGTCTGTTTTCCTGTTATGTCCTATACTTTCTGCTGCATGAAATTTGCAGCTGAGCTGTTTCAACAATATATCCTGCCACTGTGATTCTGGTTGGAGATATTTTTATATTGATTTTTGTGTTTGGTAAGAAACAGTATATATTTAAAAAATTTTTTTCATATTTATAATCACATATTTTAAGCTCTGTTTTATTGAAAATGTTTTCCCTTTCTGTGGTGGTCTGAAATATCTTCTCTCATATGTTAAAGTTTATATTTGTATGAGTAAGCTCTAGGCTTTCTTTTCTATTTAATTGTCAATTTATCTATTCTTCTGCCCAAGACTACAGTATAAATCCCATAGCGTATAACAATTTATTGCTAGTTTATTATAAATATCTACTCTCTCAGGTTTATCTTTTTATATTTTCTACAGTAACATTTTATGAGCTTTTAACAGACAGAGGCTAATTCTCAACCTTTTGAATCTGGATAGACTTTGGCTTGTTTGGGCCAGAATAATATAGTGGAAACAACATTGTCCTAGTTCTGAGTCTAGGCCTCAAGAAGGCTCATCTGTTTTCTCTCTCAGAAAACTGCCATTTGAAATATATACACAACCATGCTCACCTGCTGGATAAGGGGAGATACAAGGCTCAGGCAGCATCATTGCCCCAGCCACTAGTCAGCCATCTAGCCGTTGATTCAGCAGTTGACCCAGGATATATTAGTAAGCTCAACTCAGACCAACTGAGCATACCAGAGCAGCTGAACTTCCTAGTTGACCCATAGACTCACAATTAATAAGACATATTTGTTGTTTTAAGCAGCTAAGTGTTGAGGTGGGTTTAATTCTGCAATAAATTACTGATATAATATGGTAAAAATTAATTAGTATTATTTACCAACATTTTGTTTTGTGCCTTGCACAATTTGTTTATTTGGGAAAAAAATTTGTTTTGCTATCTAAATAAAATGTCATAAAGCATTTATGTTTTCTAAAAGTTTTGTCATGTGCCTTTCTCATATAAGGTTTAAATAAACTGGAATTGATTATTCATGTAAGATGTGAAGTAGGTCACCAGTTTAGTTTTTCTAATGTGGAGACTTAATTGTCCCAGGAAAATTTATTGAGGATTTCTTTGCTCATGTATAACGCTACCTCTTTTATATATTAAATCTCTGTGTAAGTTTTGGGCTTTTTCGGCCTCTCCATTATGTTCTATTTATCCTTTATTTTCCTGTCCCTGTGCCAATAATACCACCCTATTTTTTTTTTTTTTTGGCGGTACACGGGCCTCTCACTGTTGTGGCCTCTCCCGTTGCGGAGCACAGGCCCTGGATGCGCAGGCTCAGCAGCCGTGGCTCGTCGGCCCAGCCGCTCCACGGCATGTGGGATCTTCCTGGACCGGGGCACGAACCCATGTCCCCTGCATCGGCAGGCGGACTCTCAACCACTGCGCCACCAGGAAAGCCCCTGGTGTCATTTTAATTGAAAATGAATCACACTGAATATGAAAATGTTGATATTGTTCCAACTACTCTTTAGCTTCTAGAAACATAATATATGTTTGGTATTTGTTTCTGGATCAATTTTTAAAACTTTTTTTCTTATCTGTATTTCATGTGTGCTTAAAATAAATTATATGCAAAACACTTTTTTTATTTACCATTCATTTTACTGATCCTGACTTTTTCTTAAAAATACAATTCATCTGGCTTCCCTGGTGGCGCAGTGGTTTAGAGTCCACCTGCCGATGCAGGGGACACGGGTTCGTGCCCCGGTCTGGGAGGATCCCACATGCCGCGGAGCGGCTGGGCCCGTGAGCCATGGCTGCTGAGCCTGCGCGTCCAGAGCCTGTGCTCCGCGACGGGAGAGGCCACAACAGTGAGATGCCTGCGTACAGACAAAGAAGAAAAAAAATACAATCCATCACATATTTCAAGAAGCTGTTTTGGTCATCTATTTTATTATTTCCATATCTTCTACTTAAAGCTCCTGACACTAGAAATTTGCCTGCTTCTTTTCGTATTCATTCTTAATGTCTCCATGCCTCTCATCTGCACTTCAGAGAACCACATTTCAAAGGATAAATTTAGTTAGCTTCCAAGAAGGTCCAGCCAATGAGAAGAGAAAGAAGCAGGATATATTTTTCTTCTCTTCTTCTGTCTCAGCTGTTTTCATCTCTGCTTCTGATGTGGGCTCTCACTCTTGCCTATGTAACTCTAGTTATCTTTCTTCATTCTCTCAAATCCCATCAGGTCACTCTCTCTCTCCCCAAATGTGGTCTAGATCTTCCCTGTTGGACCTGGTTTCTGGGGTCTAGTAATACCATCTCCCTCCATTATCCTTTTAGCCCTCTTATGGATGTGGCTTTGTGATGCTTTTAATAGCAAGGCTATCTCACTGAAACTCTTGGTTAATCAATGTAGTAACCAACTGGCTGTATTAAAATCTCTCCGTTTGAAAGAGTTAAAGATTTCTGTTTTTTCTGACCTCTCATTGCACTTTGGGTATACCTCTCATATCTTTTACTCTAATAAATGGCTCACTGTTTTGTCCTCTCACTAGACTATCTCTGCTTAATAGAAAGAACCTCGTCTTGATAATTTTTTAAAAATAAGACTTAGCAAAAATATTTTGCTGTTCAAAATTACTGTGTAAATTAGAGAAATATGCGAAATTACTTACAAAGTCTGCAAATTTCATTTAAAATCTATCACACGTTACTTTTGAGGCTCTGTCCATTACCCCCTAAAATCTACTCAAAACTTATACTCCAGTTATGCCACCTTCTTTCTCTTTTCCCGAATAACTCTTCATGCTCTAGTTCTCCTTAACCTTTATTCCCATTTTTCCTTCTGAGTGGACTTTTTCCTTTATCGACTGATTACATTTTATCCTCAATTAGTGATACCCTTTGTCCTTAATTAGACTTCTCACCGGGGAGTCTATACTAATAATTATGTAGCCAGTCCAATGGTGTTCTTATAATATTTGCCAAGAAGTTATCTTCTGTCTTACTTTCAGTTATTCTGTGTACTAATAGTTTAGTTTTTCTTTTGAAAATAGCGTTTGGCTAGATTTTATTAAATTTTAATAACATACAAACTTACCCCTTTTTGCTATTTACCATGCATTTTCTTTACTCTTATATAATTTCTATTGGATTTATCATGGTGTCATTATTTTCTAATCACCATAAGGAAATTATACACTTTATTTTTATTATTGTTGAAATTTTTCTTGATATTTAACCTATACACATGACTTTTAGTATTTCATAGTTAACTTTCTCTTTTTATGCTTGAAGCATATATGTGTAAATGTGCTGGTGAATCACTTTCTCTGCAAATATTTGTCTAATATTCAGTTGGCAGGTAAGTGTTGATATAAAACCAGTGCCTGAAAATATCTGGCCTGTAAGTAATTAAAACCTAATCCTGAGCTTACTATGATTAGCAATAATTTGCATAACAGAGCTTATCTGCCATATTACTAAATAATTTTTTTCTTCTTCTTCAAAGGCCACGTTTCCTTAGGTAGCTTAAGTTCCATTACTTTTATGCACAGAGATCAGCTCTTTAATGTGTGTGGTTTCCTGGATAGCCATCTTCTATAAAAAAGGCCTTATTACAGGTTAAAAAATGGAGGAAAAACAGTATAATGCAAAGCAATAAAGAACAAATGATATTTCATGCTGTTTTCTCTGAAGAATAAGTTTGTTGATTGTTTTAAAGACAGTGTTTAAACCACAGGGTTTAAATGATCTGAGATTTTAAATATTATAGTAAAAGTGCTTCTGACAAGGCACCATGTATTTTGATCATTTATCATGACTATTGATTTGTTAGCTTGATGCATCATTCAGATATTTACAGCAGGCTGAGAAATTGTTTAATCTTTCACCAGCCAAGAGTAAATTCATGGGAGCCTCTCCATTCAGTACAAAAACCTTGCAATAGTACACCCATCAAATATTTTTTCATAGTAACCAAATGAATTTGTTGTTCATAGTAACCTTTGAATTTGTTGTGAAGAGAGCCTGGTCTACCTCAGTGCCATCATATAGCACCCTTGACTTCTAACTAAGATTGTAATGTCTCAGGAGTTTTGTAATTGTGTAGAAAGCTATGCTAAGAACTGGAATGTTAATTGAAAAAAACTAAATGTAGACAATAGTAAATTATTGTGTGTTTGTTTGTTTGGTTGGTTGGTTTTTTTTCGCGGTATGCGGGTCTCTCACTGTTGTGGCCTCTCCCATTGCGGAGCACAGGCTCCAGACGCGCAGGTTCAGTGGCCATGGCTCACGGGCCCAGCCGCTCCGCGGCATGTGGGATCTTCCCGGACCGGGGCATGAACCCACGTCCCCTGCATCGTCAGGCGGACTCTCAACCACTGCGTCACCAGGGAAGCCCCTAGTAAATTATTTTTGAATACTGTGGTTGTAAAGTGTTTGAGTGAAGCATCAAGGACTGAATCTTATTATTTTAGTGGGCCTGTGTTCCTGGGCTCTGCCTTTAACAAGTATTCTTAGCTCCTTCTTTTGATGAGACAACCACCACAAGGGTAAAGAAACAAAGGATTTTGTGGTGATTCAGAAGCTTGATATGTAGCAGCTAGTAGGGGCAGCTGGAACCCCACAGGGAGGTGGAGTTGCATGTAGCTGGTAGTGTACAGGCTACCTGAGTCTTCAGGGGATGGGAAGTCGTCTTGAAAAGGGTCAGACTATCTATGTAAGGAGAACGAAACTGGGGGGCATAAGTAATTGATTTGAAGACAAAAAATGCCCAAGAACACTACACTTTCAGCTCTGACTATACCATGACTATCATTGGTTCCCTGTTCATTTATCATTCCTTTCAACCTTAATGTTTCATAGATTTTCAGTCTCAGTCATCTTCTTGTCTCCCTCTACACACTATATTGACATCTCACTTGCTCCCATTGTTTTCACTACTTCCAAATGCTAATAACTCCCCCAAATTGTGCCTTGACTTAAAATCCCATTGTCAAATTTTGGACGTCCTGCAAGGACCTCAAGATTAATATGTTCAAAACTTAGCTCTTATGTTTTTTTTTTTTTTTTTTTTTTTGGGTCGCTGGCCCCTCCTGCCCATCTGCTCCGCGGCATGTGGGATCCTCCCGGACCGGGGCACGAACCCGCGTCCCCTGCATCGGCAGGCGGACTCCCAACCACTGCACCACCAGGGAAGCCCCTGAGCTCTTATGTTTTTGTCTTAACCTGATATTCCTCTCAAACTCAATTAAATCCCTCTTCTGTATGTCCATTCTCTTTTCTCACTGCTTTTGCTGAGGTTTGAGGCACACTGTTTTCCCTTTAGGTAGTCTTCTAGTCTCCTAACCTCCATTTTGTTGACCTTGAAAGCTATCTTTCCATTTTGTTTGACTAATCTTTCTATATCCTCATTCTGATTAGGCTGCTCTATTAAGTACCATGTTTTTGTGACTTTTCATTGGGCCAGTATGGCTGCAACTTTACTGATGCCTTATCTTTAGATTTTCATTAGTACTCTTATCACCAACATATTAAAATATTTAAATTTCTCTGAGAACATTGTTTTTATATATCCATATTTTGTACACGTTCTCTCATCAGTCACATTTTTTTTTCCTTGTTATTTACCTAATTGCAGCTTGTCCAGGAAGATACATTTTAATCACATCTTCAACGAAGGGTTTTCGATCTGTATGTTATTATTTACATATCCTCTACTTTATGCCCCTGGTGATGGTTATTTTCCTGTAGACTTTCATTTTATACGTGTTGTTTTTTATTTTTCCCTGGCTCTGATTAGTATTCTGGGAGACCACATATCTCTCCCTATTGTCTGCCATCGAGATATCTCTGGCATTGATTTCCTTGGTAGCTCTGATTCTAGCTAAATTATTCCACCTTCAATGGTTTCAAGTTCCATAATTCCACCTCCCACTGTGGTATTGACTCCCACCAGATGGTCCTGGAGTCTGGGCTCTGAAATTGCCATGGCTTCCCTTTATTCCTTCAGCTCTATTTTGGTAGTGGCTTCTGTGCTTTAATATCTGTTTAGCTTCTTAGCACTTTATTCACTGGCATAAGCAATTACCCATATTAAACTCCCCCTATTTCAATGACATAAATTGTGTTCTGTTTTTCTAAATGCTTGCATAGTCCTTTAGATATACCTCTCACATTCTGTACTACAATAGCTTGTTTACTAGTTTGTCTTCCTCTCTAGGCTGTCAGCTTTAAGACAGAGAAGATTCATTTTTCTGTCTCAAGTCTAGCTAATTTTTATATCCACCATGCCTACCAAAACTTTTGATTTTAGTAATTGTATAGGTATTATCTAAGGTTTTACTCATGGACAAGTTCTCAATTTTTAAATTATGTTTTTCAAAATATAGCACCAGTCAAATTTGTACAAACAATTTCCTATCTCTACTACTCCCTATCCCCACTTCCCATAAAAGTTTATGGCTCAGCCATGCTACTTTATTCCATTATTCTAGCTCACACTTTGTAGTCCAGTACCTGTGACCGTTGCTCCTGATGATTCATCTAGAATTTCTCTTTTTTAAGGCTGATGAAATTCTCCTCCCTTCAGCCAGATAAGATGTCACATTTTCTCTAAAACTTCCCTAGAATAAGTTTGTTCCTCCTTCTGTGTTGAGGTACCATTGTATAATTATAGAACTAATCAGAATATGTGATTATCAGTCATATACTTAAATCACTATAGCACATCAATAAGATAATACACTTTGTTCATGAACAAGTAATTTTCAAAATTATAAATATAAGTTGATTTTGGCATTTTCATGTTCTGTTTCTCCTGAGATTTTATTCTCTTAAATGTAAGGATCACCTATTGTCCTTCATTAGATTTGTCCACAGTGTTTAGCAGTATTTTGCTATCCTTATTTGTTTAATAAATATTTATTGAAATATTTGACCACCTATTGGATAAGTGCACTGGGCTAAATACAGGTCAAAAAATGCTAAGTGGTAAATAAATTATATCTTTAAGAGCTTGAGCATATGGCTGGCAAGGCAATATTTTATAATATCGTAATGATACATTCTTATACATGCAACACGTTCTGCAAATGTAACACAATTTAAAACAAGAAATTTATATGTGAAAGAGAGCACCCATGACTATAACGGTCTTTTGGTGTGAAGAAGTGGTGTGCAGCCCTCATGATAGCAAAAGATGACTTCAAGTTAAAAGAGAGGAGAGAAGGAATTTTTCCATCATTTACCCATCTGTTTACTCATTCAGCAACACTAAATGCTCCTTGTATGTCAAGGATTTATGTAGGCAATTATTAAAATAAGCAAAATAAGGAATAAAGAGAACCTAAATTAAGGATGACCCTTAAATAATTGTTATGCTTTAAGAATTACTTATGTTCAAATTATGATCAGTGTGGCTTGTGTAAAGCATGTCTAAATACAACTCATACTTATTAACAAGAAAGACAATTTTGTTTATTTTCTTCAGTACTTTTTTTGCCTAAAGTTACTTTTTTTTTTTTTTTAAGTATTGCTGCTGCTCTCATTATGCCATGAATTTTGTCAGTAATGTTCATTCATGTATTAAGAGATGAATTTCAGCAGTGTTGGTCATTTTAAAAGCACCAACCCATTCCAGAGCGTGTTTTATGTTTTATTATTGTTCCTTGTGGAGCTCTGGAAAGCACTTTGCCTTCAGCCTTAGTGAGATTGGGCCCATTATATTGTAATACGCACCCTGAAGGGAATTATATTGCAGTTAACTCTTGACCTTCTTTAGCATATAGAATAGGCTAGCATATAAAAATGAGGGAACCAAGGAGCTTACCACAGGAACTTAAACTTTGTATTTTAAGTGGTGTACATTTGACTCCAAAGCTATGCATTCAATCACTGGAACTGATTGAATTCATATTTCTGCCATCTTAACCTAATTACCCAACCATTCCATAGCCAGATAATTTCTTCAAATTGATTGTAATTAAAAATTAATCAATTTCAAAATGATGGTATGATCTGAAGGAAACAAGAATTTCTTGCTATCAGAAGAAGCTATGGCTAAATTATTTAGCTGAATTTTGGATCTTTTAATACAACTTCTGGAGAGCTATGTAGCAACACAGAAAGTATATCGAGCCAAGAGGAAAGAAATAGTAGCTTGGCTTTTGGAAAGGTGCCTGAGAGTAGATATACATAATAAGATTCCAAAGGAGTTTCAGTCGATAAAGCAGGCTGGTATGCTCTTCTAATGTTCCTCAGTTAGCTTGACATTTTTCTCTAGTCTTTTATTGGAGTGACATAGTTTGGGCAAGGGAGAAGTCCTCCATATTTAAAATGTACCTACAATCTCTTCCCTTCCTTCTTTCTCTCTTTCACTTATTGAAAGATAATTTATTGAAATATTAGGATATGAAATCAAATAAAATAACATATTTATTGATAAGCCTACAATGTAGAATAGGAGAAATGCATAATGAAATGAGTGTAATTGTAGAAGTAAGTACAGGATGCCATGAAGCTCACTGCCCATTATAAAGGCTGAAAATACCAGACATCTACTTTCCCAGCCTTCTCTGGTTTTATGGCATAGTCATATTAACCATGCTGGCCAGTGATACTGGAGGAAATGGCTAGTGATGGACTGTTGAAAATAGTTTTCTCTCAAACAAGCAAAAAACAAAACATAATAACTTATGTAATGTTATAAACCAATGTTAGCTCAATATATGTCAGTAAATAACAAAACAGCAAATTCTCCTCTTCTTTGCCCAGATATTGTACAGTCTATATAAAATACCAGAAGCTGTGACAGCCATCATATATCCTGATGGATCACATCTAAGAACTAAGGCAAAATACTACTAAGTATAGTTGAAGGATAAGATGGAAAGAGCCAGGTCATTAATTAGAGTTACTGAGTGCTTGAACCAACCCAGGGACACCTGCCCTAGGGTTCTTACTGTGTGATAAAATGCATTTTAACCATTTCAAGTCAATTTTAGTTGGGTAACTGATTATTGCAGGTAAAACCATCTGAACTTGTGCATTTTCCCTGTCTTCATGAAGTTCTAAATTCCTATCATCTATGGTGTGTTTCCTCTTAATACGTAACTGTTTGTGGAAGGAACCTTAAGATATAAATTACAATGTAACAATATGATTTTCCCTTAAATTCCTTAAATTTTAAATTCTTTAAATTTCTATAAATTCTTTAAATATCCTTAAATTTTAAAATATTAGAGATTGAAAATGATTCTGTTCTATTTACACACTAGATTGTCCTTTTACTGTACACTGAAAATCATGTGCTTCCATGTTATAGCTATTAACTTAAAATTTAATTTTCACTAATAGGCCTGAAGCAGATAGAGCACAAAATTAAGTTCCTGATTTCCTTTCAGATTCTATAGCTCATTGAATATTGCAGTAAATGCTATTATATTTATTGTATTGGATGGAAATTAGTCTTGTTCTTATGGGATGAAGCACACAGGGTTCTGGTCCCAATTTTTATTACTAATTATCTCCTTATTTATAATGATAAATTTCAAGAAGTTTGTACTATGAGTCTGAGTCCCAGTTAATCCACTTCTAAATATTTTTTAATATTCTAGTTTTCTTAATTGGTGTGGTTGACAACCTATGAGCCTGATTTATCTGAATTTTTATCACCGGCTTCATATTAATTTAATGTGTGGCTCTGAGTAGGCTTCTAGATGTCTCCATTTTCATCTGTAAATTTAAGCAAGAAAAGCACCTACAGAGAATGAGGCACTTGTTATCCTAAATACTTGGCCTATAAAAACGTAGAAGATATAGTCCCTTCCTTCACGTAATTTACCACATTGGCTATAGATCATCAAGGAACCAAAATATGACGAATTAAAATACAGTGTGGTAAGTTAATTTGATGAAGCACATAAGAAAAAATAAAATCATTCCTTCTGGAGTAATTGAAGGGTTAAAAGGTAGTATATATTTGAGCTCATCCTTGAAGAGTAAATGATTTTGCTGGGCATAGCAGTTATAGCTAGAGAAACAGTATATGTAGATGCATATATAAGTGACAGGACTGAGCATTTTAAGAAAAAATATTATTTTATTATGATAGAATTTAGGGTACTTGAGAAAATAATTGGAAAGATAAATTCAGGACACATTAAGGAGAACTGGCCTGTCAAGGAGTTTGATCTTCATTCTGAAAGCAATCAGGACCATTTAGAAAAATGATTCTTTAGAGTTGGGGAGAGGGTTTCGGTGATGATTATATTTTAGAAAACAAGTTAGGCAAAATATCCAAATGTGATCCACTGACATATTCCAAGCAGGAGAAAATAAGGGATTTAATTGCAGCAGGATTGTTTCATTGGATGAAAGAAGACAGGAGATTCAAAACTAAGATTGTAATAGTGAAAAATTTTTAAAGTCTTATTCCAGACGAATCAAGGGGCTAAAATTGGCAAGATATATTAAAAAACTTAGGTGTTGCATTAATTAGGCAAAGTTTAAGCTGCTGTAACAAAGAGACTCCAAAATATAGTGGAGTAAATAAGTTTATTTCACAGACCTGTTATATTCAGACTAGACCACGTTAGCAGAATGGCTTTGTTCTATGGAGTCTGGTGGACTCAGGTTTCTTTCATCTTGTTCCATTATTCTCTATAGGTAATTGTCATCATTTGCATATTTGATGCTGAGTTGCTCACATGTCTGCATTCTACCCTGTAGGAAGGGTAAAGAAAAAATGTATAAGGCAGCACAACTTTATGAAAGTGAGGCAGATATCACTGTATCTATCACTGATATTATACATATCACTTACTGCTCAAATTCCAATGGTTAGAACTTTGTCCCCTGGGCAGTGACTAGTTGCAAAGAAGGCTGAGAAGCCTTCTCCAGCTGGGTGGTCAGATTTTTAGCTATAACTGTAATACTCTGAAAGGGTGAGAGAACAGATTTTAGGGGCAACTATCTGTCGCATATGAGTCAAGCATGTGTTCTAGGTTTATGATCTGGGAAGCTGAGTAGATGGGGTTGTCATTCCTCGAGACTGAAATATTTTAGGGGAAGTAGATATGGCAGTTGTGGGAGGGGTCATGAAAGTTAAAGATGAAAGGTAATGTTTTGAACTCATTGAATTAGAAGAAACTGTGGGGCCTCCAGGTTAAGATATCCAGAATAAATTTCTGATATATAGATATAGATATCAATATATTTGAATTATCAGTGAATCCAGGAGAGTTAAAGCCATGGGAATAGATGCATTGATTGCAGGAGAGGAGAGTGGATAGGGTTTGAGGAGAAAAGAATCGAGTACGTAATTCACGTCTCTGTGACTGAGAAAGCTCTGTCCAAGAGGTTAATGTGACTACATGAGGAGGGAAAGCGATTACTGTAGTGTAATGACATAAGCTTTGTAGGACGATGGGTTTATATGCAAGGTGAATGAATATTGGTCTTGGTGAAGCACTAGGGAATCAAGGAGAAAGTCAGCTGTATCTTGCATTTCTCTGATTAAAGAGTATTGAATATTGCTGTACCTCTAGTTAGGATGGGTGCAGAGAAAGAGAACCCTCAGGTGTGAGCTACTCTTTTTAGTTAAAGTGAGCAAATAGACGATGTGTTCTTGAATTAGTTGGAGTGTGTCTTTCAGAGAGTGATATGGAAAGGAAGAAGAAAGCCGCAAGCAGACGGTTAGGCCAAGAAGCAGCTCCTAAGACTATGTGAAAAGGAATACAGGAAAAAAAAAGATAACCAGAGGGAATTATATTTTTTGTGGAAAAGCCTGAATGGTGAAGGCATAGTATAATGGGCATGATACCATTCCTCAGCAGGTGAAGATAGTTTCAAATACTTTGTGTCACAAATCTAGTTAATAGTAATTTGAAGACTGGGGTCCAAGTCCTCTGACTCTATATCTGGAGCTTTTAATATATTTACAGCTTCTAATAAAAACTACTCTTCACATGTGTAGGCTATGGATAATTTGTCCCCATTAAAATCAAATCTGGAGACCCAGAAATGATACTGCTCAGGAGAGTTCAAAGATCTTTGAATAGAGTTGCCTCAGTTCTGAGCTGCCTGTCACTTCAGATATGGTCATATGACCATAGGACCAGATCCTGGAGGATATGAAGGCTGTAAAGGATCTCTGACCCATGATTAGGCCCAAGCCATAATATGCTCTTTGCCTTTCTCCTTTTCTCCTTCTGTCTGGGTACCTTCAAACTTATTTTTTCCCTCCCTCCCCCATTCCTTCCCTCCCTCCCCTCTTCTTCCCTCCCTCCTTCCCTCCCTCCCTCCCTCCCTCCCTTCCTTCCTTCCTTCCTTTTAAGCAGATAGGTTTTGCTGAGTGCACATTAGGAAGAAATCTATTTCATAAGAGTACGGAGGCTGGAGATCTAGCTGTTGCAGGGAGGAGCATATTTGCAAACAGGAGGAAAGTGACTGTTTTTAGATATTTTTAAGAGAGTATTCCTCTTGTGCTTGCATTAAATATGCACATACAGTAAATCTCACATATGTTTTTTTAATAATATTTGATATCTTTTGTATCTAAGTTCTGCTTTTATGTAAAAGTTATCGATAAACTATTTTATGACTTGTATATTGCAAACCAGCTAAATTTGTCTGTATTGATATATGATATCTCAAACGATCTCTGTCTTTCTATTCCAGAGTCCTAAAACATTTGTAAGTGTTTATGATATTTGTGCAAAAATGCTAATTCCATTGACTTGTGTGTGGTTTGATAGGTTTTTGTCAGCATTTAGTCTGAGACTGAGAGTGCATTCGGTGTCTTTTCTAATTTTTTTACTGTATGGGCTAATATTTTCCTTATAACCATGTACATACACCTTTCATGCTCTGTCCTCTTGTTCTTCCAACAGTGTCAGTGCAGAATCTAGCTTGTACAAAGACAGTTTAGGATCCTTTCAAGTATACACAAGTTTGAAATCAAAACCTAATTTTTAATTACAACTGGTCATTTCAAAACTTCAGATTTTTTTGAATAAGCTTCATTTCCTTTCTTTTGAGGCAGAGAATTATAAATAGTCTTACATTATTGAATTAATGGGTGAATTGAAGTGAGTGAGAAATTGGATATAAAGTCTAGAATAGTGAAATACTGATTACTGATAAATACACGCAAAAGAAAACAGACTCCTCTTAGTGCCAATATTCCTACACAGATAAGGAAAAAACACATTTAGAACCATGCTAAACTATATAAAGTTATGCTGCATTTTCTTAATCAATAGGCAAATACTTAACAAATATTGTACCCAACACACACATATTAGGTGAATATGAATTCACCTAATGAAATGGCCAGTGATTTGATGAAATTGGTGTCCCAGTTATTGCATTATAAACTTAGGTACAGTAAACTATATTTGTCATTTTCTTAGAGCCAGTTGGATGGCAAAACCTTTTTCAGATTAGTAATCTTTCTGGAATTAAATACCGCAACTTCAAAAGAAGACAATATTTAGAGTTTTCACACGTGAGTAATGTAAAGCACAAGTTATAGTAAAATTAAACAGTTTAAAAGTGCATATGTCTTACCTTTTAGGTAAAGCTGCACACCTTTAAGGATGGTTATCATTTAAAAAAATGGAAAATAACAAGTGTTGGCCAGGATGTGGAGAAATTGGAAATCTTGTGCATTATTGGTGGGAATGTAGAATAGTGCAGCTGCTGAGAAAAACTTTGTTACTCAAAAAATTAAAAATAGAATTACCATACAATCCAGTAATTCTGTTTTTATCTGTATATGCGCAAAATAATTGAAAGTGGAGACTCAAACAGATACTTGTACACCAGTGTTTATAGCAGCATTATTCAAACTAGTCAAAAGGTGAAAATAACCCAGATGTCCATCAACAGATGAGTGGATAAACAAGATGTGGTATATACATACAAGAGAATATCATTCAGCCTTATCAAGGAATGGTATTCTGACTCATGCTACAACATGGCTGAACCTTGAAAACATACTAAGTGAAATAAGCCAGTTACAAAAGGACAAATAATATATGATTCAATTTACAAGAGGTACCTAGAATAGGCAAATTCATAGACCCAGAAAGTATAATGAAATTTACCAGGGACTGCAGGAAAGCAAAATGCGGAGTTATTTTGTAATGGCAACAAGAGTTTCCATTTGGAATGATTAAAAAAAAAGATCTGAAAATGGATAGTAGTGATGGTTGTACAACATTGTGAATGTGCATAACACCACTGAATTTTACACCTAAAAATACTTAAAATGGAAAGTCATATGTATATTTTGCCATAATAAAAAATAAACAGTGCATATATCATATATCTCTTTAAAAGGGATATTTACTATCAGATGCAAATAAAATGAAGAATACAGTAATCTTTCATCATTATAAATCAGTTAAAATATCTGAATGGTACCTGTCATATAAAGTTACTTAAAATTCACCATATTTAATGATAAAACACATTTATACATTTTATTTATTGGTCCTTGCACTAAAAATTAGGTTTTTGGTTTTTTTTAAAGAGGTGTATAAAGCCCATTTAAATATACCAATTTTTTAAATAAACTTTCATCTCAATTCTATCAACGTTTATACCTTTATTTTTAAATTTTATTTATTTATTTATTTATGGCTGTGTTGGCTCTTCATTTCTGTGCGAGGGCTTTCTCTAGTTGCGGCAAGCAGGGGCCACTCTTCATCGCGGTGCGCCGACCTCTCACTATCGCGGCCTCTCTTGTTGCAGAGCACAGGCTCCAGACGCGCAGGCTCAGTAATTGTGGCTCACGGTGCTAGTTGCTCTGCAGCATGTGAGATCCTCCCAGACCAGGGCTCGAACCTGTGTCCCCTGCATTGGCAGGCAGATTCTCAACCACTGCGCCACCAGGAAAGCCCCCAAAATTAGGTTTTAAATGCATACTCATTTCCTTAGAATTGTCCAAATATAAAATTTACCTACAGTATTCTTCAAGAAATATTTATTGATTTTGATGAGACAAAAATTTTTTCTAGATATTTTAATACTTTGTTATACTTATTTTCAAATTTTGCTCATGGCCTGTAGTGCTTCCTTCTCAGTATTAATTACTTTAGTTTACTGAAATGTTGAAGATTTTAACATTATGAAATAGCTTCCAGTAGAGTCCTTGTGAAACATTTTTGTGATTTGCATCAGCTTGTCCATTCTGGGTTACATCATCAACTGGTCATCGAGTGCCTGGAAGAATACATCATCACCACAGTTGTACTGTCTGGATGTTTCTGGGGATTGCTGTGCCAAATAAACCATTTTCTGCTTTTGAGTGCTGTCCTCATGAAAAGTGATAATCACAGGGAGGAGCAAACATGATGAAGTACTCAAACTAAAGGGCTTTTGGAGGGGAGTCCTGAGGCGGCTTGTTATCAGGACCATTTAGAGTAATAAGTGATGTACAAAACTAGAGCAGAACAACTATTGGCTAAGAAATGTCATAAGGCAGAAAAATGTACCAGTCAGGACACCCGACTGGAAATATGTAGCAGGAAGAAATCAGAGCTGTCAGAAGTGGTCATCAGTCAATTGTCAGTACTCATTTAGTAGCAGTGATAGTGATGTGAGGATAGATCAAGTGATGGTTTACCTCTCTTCTCAAGACCAGGTTAGTGATAGACCCTCTTTTAACCTATTAAGTTCACTCTGCTGGTGGTGGAGCCAGATTCAGCCACTACAGAAAGCAATATGGCTACAAATAGCAAGAGTCATACATTTAGGTCTAGGGATACTACGCTAGGGAATTTATTCTGGGAAAATAATATGAGACAGGGAAAATCAAATCGTTGTTTAAAATTATGTTCATGTCAGAATCATTAATAACAGGGTAGGAAAATGAAAAACAAAATATTTTAGTAAATTTTGGAACTTCAACAAAGTTGGGATATTATTTTGGAAATAAAGGCATCATTATGGAAACCATGTAGAAACAGAAAATTTTTGAGGTCATATTAAGTGAATAAAAGTGTATGAAAATGACATTTTTGAGGCATTTTTTATCATTTAACACATATACTGGTATGTTGCTAAGAATTGGATTTTATTATATGAAACTAAAAAATTAAAAGGTATCTGGAAGTGGTGGGGTATCTTTACAAATATCTTTGATGACTATGAATATGTGTGCATATATGTGTGTAAGTATGTGTGTGTGTGTATAATCACCAAAATTATTTTGTCTTAAAGTTCACACTCACAAGTACAATGGAAAGCTTTTTATATGATTTAGAATTAGGATACCTTACTTTTAAAATTTCCATACCATAAACAATCAACCTAATTAATTGCCATGAAAAGGAATTTGTTAAAAACAGATGAGTAGTTTTCAGCAATTATTGCTGAAATGGTACAGATGGAACAGAGCATGTTATGGCCTTGGATCAAACAATAGGAGAATAGATTCCTCTCGGCTATAGCCAGGCCGTATCTAATATGTTCTAGACAATTTTTCTTCCCCATGACTGGGAGCATCTGAGGAACAAAGACATCTCCAGTATTTAGTGATCAGACTTCCAAAGAGCTTCTCAAATAAAATAGAAAGTGTGCAGCTAAGTTGCTAACATCACCAGAAAATGTCACTTTTAATTGGATAGGAATTAAGCAGCCAGGTGTGACAAGGAGGAAGGGGTTTTCACGAGCTAATAATTTGACAGAAATGCAGCCTCATGCTTCTAATCCCTCCAGAGTGTTATCTCATGATTACCAAATACCCTGCTTAGATATGCCTTATTAGTTTCTCCTTTGGATATCTTCATTCTTAGGAAAACCATACTTCTGTGTGCTAGAATATGATGATGTTAGCGGTTTAAAATATGAGCAGCTGTTTCAGCTGAACTGGTGGTTCACAAAAATTAATCTACCCTTTACATTAATCTGTGCACCAATCAGAATGCTTCTTTAATCCAAGGAGCTTTATAATGCAGTCTAAATCACTCCGGTCCAGGTGCCTTGTGCTGCTTAAAGAAAAAGTAACTAGAAAATTTAATCTGAAGATTATTAAGTATTTTAGGCTAGTGCTGGCTGGTATCACCTAGCAACTATAGAATGTACTGAGCAGATCTAACAAATAGCAACTCATCCTTTCTGTCACCACAGAGCAAATAATTAGGAGAGAGTTAAGTATGCTTGCTGATGGAAATAAGGAAGATCATGATAAGACAGAAGAATTTTAAGAAGACAAAAAGTGGTTTAAGATAACAGCTTGTGGCCACTGCCATTATTAAGATGATGATTAGGTGAATAGCATTCATGAAATCAGTTCATAAGGTGACTTGGAGGTTTTACAGGTGCACAGTTACAGAAACTGAGGGAACAAGGCATAGGCCAGAAACAAATGAACTCAGTTAAATAATCTATTGGCAAGGAATTGTTATTAGTCATGTTTACAGAGAAAAAAATCAAAGGGGTTAAAATTTCACCAGATAGAAGGTGGACCAGAAGTGTTTCTGCTTCCTGCTATTTTTTCCCTTATGGGTTTATGTTTATTATTTCTCTGATTTATTTTGTTCAGATTTCAGGTTGAAGTGGAATTAACTATGAGAGTTCAGTCTGCCAATTTTAACCAAAGGCTGCAACCACTCCTCCTTTTTTTATTGAAGTATAGTTGATTTGCAATGTTATGTTAGTTTCTGGTGTACAGCAGAGTGATTATATATATATATATATATATATATATATCTTGTTTTTCATATTCTTTTCCGTTACGGTTTATTACAGGATATTGAATATAGTTCCCTGTGCTCTACAGTAGGACCTTGTTGTTTATCTATTTTATATATAGTAGTTTGTATCTGCTAATCCCAAACTCCTAATTTCTCCCTCCCCAACTCCCTTTCCCCTTTGGTAACCATAAGTTTGTTTTCTGTGTCTGTGAGTCTGTTTTTTAAGTAAGTTAATTTTTGTCAAATTTTATACTCCATGCATAAGTGATATCAAATATATTTGTCTTTCTCTTTCTAACTTACTTCACTTAGTATGATAATCTCTAGGTTCATCCATATTGCTGCAAATGGCGTTATTTCATTCTTTTTTATGGCTGAGTAATATTCTGTTGTGAATATATACCGTATCTTCTTTATCCATTCATCTGTCAATGGACATTTAGGTTGTTTCTATGTCTTGGCTATTGTAAATAATGATGCCATGAACATTGGGGTGCATGTATCTTTTCAACTGAGAGTTTTCTTCAGACATATGCCCAGGAATGGGATTGCTGGATCATATGTCAACTATAATTTTAGTGTTTTTTGTTTTGTTTTGTTTTTGCGGTACGTGGGCCTCTCACTGTTGTGGCCTCTCCCGTTGCGGAGCACAGGCTCCAGGCGCGCAGGCTCAGCGGCCATGGCTCACGGGCCTAGCCGCTCCACGGCATGTGGGATCTTCCCGGACCGGGGCACGAACCCGTGTCCCCTGCATCGGCAGACAGACTCTCAACCACTGTGCCACCAGGGAAGCCCTAATTTTAGTTTTTTAAGGAACCTCCATACTGTTTTCCATAGTGGCTGCACCAATTTACGTTCCTACCAACAGTGTCACTTTGGTGGGACACACACTCTCCAGCACTTGTCATTTGTAGACTTCTTAATGATGGCCATTATGACTGGCTTGAGGTGATACCTCATTGTAGTTTTGATTTGCATTTGTCTAATAATTAGAGATTCCAACCACTCTTCTTTGTCATCACCACCTAAACTCCTTGATTACGACATTGTGAACTATCCAGCAGAAAGCAGGGCTGTTCCAGTGTAAATCTACAGAGGATTCTGACACCCTTTTTTATCTTTTCTGCTTTTTTAACTAAATATTGAATACCTATTAATAGCTTAGGCATTCACATTTTTCATACTACTAGAGATTTCACCAGTCATAAAGGAAAGCAGCATGAACCGTTATAAGAAGATGCCAGTATTAATTTAATTTTGCATACTTTCATCTAGAAAACATGTTTGAAGCACCACATATGCAGGTCGTATTGTGTTCAATTCTTCGAACACTAAGCATAGCAATAATAATGATGATTATAATAATAATGACAGTAACAACAACAACTATAAAAAAGACATGTTCACTGCCCATACAAAATGTAGCCTAGTAAGGGATATGGAAATAAAAACTATTTCAAATCAATATAACATGAGCTATTATAGAACAGCTGATCTAGGGAGTAGATTTACCTGCGATAATCATATAAGGCCTCATATTGAGGGATAAATAGAGTTTTGACACTTAGAACATGAAGGGTGCTCCTGACAAAAGACAAATATGCATACAAGGAATCAAGTTAGTCTCAAAGAATTAGGACATAAAGTTCCACCGCTGTTCAGCTGTGTGACATTTGATGTTATTTTGCTTCTTCAAGCTCTATTTTTTCATCTGTCAGATGAAGATAATATTAATACTTTCTTCATAGATTTACTCCAATGATTATTTGAAATGATGCACTTGACATTTAACAGAATTTCTGACACACAGTAAATGCTCAGCAAAATGTAATAGTAATGTTATTATAAATATCCATTTATTTGTAAAGAAGGGGTAATGTGTTAGCCAAAAGAATAAATCTATGATAATATTTCAAACACAGTGGTAGCTGTTGATAAGAAATATTTTGGAAAGGAAAGACCGTCTAATCATCCTTCAAATTACAGAAATATACACAATTAATTACTTTTCCCCAACAGCTATGAATGGTCTGATAAAGGATGATTCAAAACTGTACTTTCTTGGTTTAGAATCAGGATCACCTGAATTCATGTTCATCCAAATTATTTTCACAATTTTCTTAAAATTAAAAATCTAGCTACTTAAAATTTATATCTATTTTTCCTAGACAATCTTATCTAGCAATTTGGGTAGCTTTACCTGAAGGATATAGATCAATATGTTTTCCCTAATTGCTACTACAACTTATGTTTTCTTTCATTTTGCTTGGTTTTTATTTTGAGAGGAAAACACTTAGCAATATCATACAGAATTGGTTGTTAAAGAAACATTGCAACATTTATTGGTCTAAGTAGATCTAGATTAAAAAATTATGGGACATAATTTGGTATACTGTTGATTTAAATTTTTTCATATTCTATCACATTACCCTTTTACAAAATCAGACATTGTGACTAGAGATCTGGCATATTTCTAGAGTTTAGATTAGTGTGTTGTTTTGAACTATGATATTCCAAGTTAATAAAGACAGTGAGTGGTTCTATTTTGGTCTCTTTAATACTCTATTGGAAGCATGCACAAGTGATTTTTCAGGACCTACAGAAGCAATCAGCAGGCTTGTATGGTTGGAGTGTTTCTACTTTTTCACTTTGGGTGTCCATTTCTTATATAAGCTCAAATTATGCTTCGTAGTATAACCCTTGACCTACACATTTGTAGAAATTTTTTAGAGAGTCCCTTCTGTAAGGTATTAGAATTGCACAGTTAGATAATTTCCTTTGCAGAATTCTTGTGACGAATGCTTTTCTAAGCTTCTTAATCTCTCTGAACATGGCAAAGCTTTTTATCCATATTTAAGAAGAAATCGCTTTCCATTTTCTATAAGAGAAATTTTAAGCCAATGGAAAGGCTCCAAACCAAGCAGATATTTCAGGAGACTTAGTGTCAGTCATTGGAATGGAAACGATTGAAGGAAAATGTTCTTTTGGCTTGTGTAAATGTCATATTGGGAACAGACTCTGGGGCAAAGCGTGTAGGGGCTATAGCATCAACAGCCTTTGAGGATAAAAAGGACCAGGATTGCACAGGATTGGGGCTGAGGAAACAGACCTAGTTTCAGGGGCTGGTCCTTATGAGAGCAGCTTAGAAGCCTAAAGCAGGGGGCTGATGAGCTTGGCAAGCTCATGCCCCAGCAGTGTACTCAAGGGAAAGTGGGGCTGAGGAAACAGACCTAGTTTCAGGGGCTGGTCCTTATGAGAGCAGCTTAGAAGCCTAAAGCAGGGGGCTGATGAGCTTGGCAAGCTCATGCCCCAGCAGTGTACTCACGGGAAAGAGGTCACCTCCATTTGACATTTACTACATGGCCTCAAGGAAGTCTGCTTGGTGATTGAAACAGTATAAAGTAATAGATTTGTTTAAAATATTCACTTTCTTTAGACTCATATTACCTCAGGATGCTCTGTATTTGCTTAGTGTTGGGAAAATTGATCTTGCTAATTCAAGGTAGCTTAGTTCAATGCAGCAGGTTTTATTTTGTTTTTTCATTTAATTTGTGATTTATATTCAGCTCTAGTCCAATTTAAATTTTCATCAACAAGCTTCCTCCACCCTTGGGTGGACTCTGTTGCAATAAAAAGCACTTGGCAAACTCATGCATGGCAGTATATTCAAGGGAAGGAGGTCATGTCCATTCATTACTTATGACAGCCTCAAGGAAGACCCTTAGGTGACTCTACTGCAACAAAAGGTTTCTCAGGTATTGCAGAGCCAATGGGTTAGTGTGCGTGTGTGTGTGTGTGTATGCTGACAGTATTCTTGACCTTGATCTCGTTAAGTTATCAATTCTGAAACAATACAAAAAGCAAGTGACTTCCAAATAATTGGCTGTTTCAGCCTTGGCAGTTCTTGATGGCGCTACCTGAATTGTCTCCCATCCATATCCGTGGCGTTGGAGACCCCAGTAGCTATCAGTCTCTCACTCAAAAAAATGGATGTTGGGACTTCCCTGGTGGTTCCGTGGTTAAAACTCTGCACTTCCAATGCAGGGGGCGCATGTTCGATCCCTGGTCAGGGAACTAAGATCCCACATGCCACGCAGTGTGGCCAAAAAAAAAAAAATGGATGTCACCCACATTCCTCTATTGCTATGTTCTTACTCTGGCAGTCAGTACTGGTGTGGCCTGGTGACTCTACTGTGCCACCTTTGTTATACTTAGAACTGCATCAACCAGAATTCCCTTCCCTGTAAGTTACCAAATTAGAATGGGCCACGAGAGAAATGTACACAAGATTTGGAAGGTAAAAGTGAGTCAGTAACCATTGCTTCTGAAGGTGTTTTTGCAGCCAGATGCAGTAAAAGAGACTCAAAGGTAACAGGTGGATTTCAATTTGTTTTCACTCTCCTCTGCTATGTATGCAGTTTTTCTTCCCAGCTGCTGGCTCAGCTGGCAAGAGCATTGTCAGCCCCACCACTGCACACCCTCAACTGTGGACCCACAGAGGTTGGTCTGCACCGAGAGAACACGTTCCTATAGAGAACACGTCCCTATAGCGAACACGTTTCTTTGCACAAGCTGCCCCTTCATGGTCCAACTTCTGGAAATGCTTGGCTTCTCAGGTTAACCTAATTAATTACTCTTCCCCCCCCCTTCCAATCCTTGCCACTTCTTCACACTTTTAGACTTTCACTTCCCATCTCTTCCCCAAATTGGTCTAATTCCTATAATCGGTGTCCCACAGCATCGATAGTGATTCTGCTTGAGACAGGTCAAACCCTGATTGAGACGGGTGAAAACATTTGCTCTTCTCTTTGTTAAAATGGTGTGGCTTTACCTGAGTTCAAGGGAAACACGGATTTTTCTACATCATTCTTTGCTTCCTCACCTTCACATTTGGAAGCAGAAATCACCCTAAGATTGCCAACTCCTGGGTTTCTGGATGGGTCAGATGTGGGTGAGGGTTCAGACCATTATCCTTCCCAGCACCACCTCAAACATCCAGAGGATGTCACTGCACAGCCTACCATTCTCATGGTTATTGCGGGTGGGGGATGCAGGAAGCAGAAACACTACTTGTCCACATTCTACATTTCATCTCATCTCTATAGCGTTTCATAATATCTGTGCTATTTTTCCTTTTGTATTCCCATTCCTCTTGTATTATACCTGTGTGGTGTCTTTTGAATTCCAAGATAAGATTTAGCATTTTTGTTCTGGCTGTCCTTATGAAGACTTCAGGAAAATAAAATTAAAATTAACCCTAATGTGACATCTTCATGCTTTTAATGTTTAATCAGCTACAAGTAGCTGTTTACCTGCTCTAAAGCAGGTGAGGAGTATTGCTGAGTATGGGCTCTAGCTTGTGACTTCACTCCCTTAGGGACTGCAATAGCTTTCTCGGGGAGGGGAAGCAGATTCCAAGGAGACAGTAGAAAATTGGCAAGATGTCAGGATACCAGATTAATATGCTGGGTTTCAGGTTCAACTTTGAATTTTTCTGAGGAGCAGAAATGTGTTGATGCAACACCATTTCTGTTTTAAAAGCCTGGGTGATAAGGAATCTTAAGGAAATCTCAAGTGTCTGAGCGTCCAGGAATGCGCCCAGGATTTATCCACAATAAGCTGGACATCAGGTGTGTGGGGAACAGCTTCGGGTTGTAGCATTGCATGGAGTTGTAGCTCCTGCTATTCTCACCCTACAGAAGACACCAACTCAGGAAATGGAGTGAGCCTTAGGCTGCAGGGTCCTTCCTGAGCAGGTAGGAAGCCAAGAAGCTGAGAAATGTGACAGAGGTGGTCCCTTTCCACTGGCCTGCTTTTGCTTTAGTTGATGAGGAAAAGGTATTGTGAGCAGGAAGTAGGCCTTGGAGGCAAAGAACTTTGATCTCTAAAGATTTCTGTTAACTGTGGGCTGTGTCTGAATTTTGACATTTAAAATGTCTGTTTATAAATTTGTCAGTCATCAATAATGAATAGCAAATGCCAGAATGTTCTGCTTTTTGTTCTTCAGATTGAATCTCCCTAAAATACCTTTCCTATTTGCATTTTGCTATCCTAATCATTTGCAACTACTTAGGTATTGATTTCGCTTCTTAATCTTTTACATTTAAGTGTATTCATTTTTTCATAATGTTTCATGTGTTTGAAATGGTCATCATGTTACAGAACCAAACTTGGGTCCTCTTGCCCATGTGCAGTAAAGCGGATCTACTGACACTGGATTGTGGTGAAGGAAAGTACAGCATTTATTGCAAGGCGTCCAACATGGGGCTAAACAAGGAGAACGGGCAGCCCATGCTCAAAAGACCCTAACTCCCTGATGGCTTTCGGGGAAGTGTTTTTAAAGGCAAAGTGAAAGCAGAGGGTCACGGGGTACGTGATCAGCATATGGTCATCCTCCTGATTGATTAGTGGTGAGGTAACTGGGTGGTATTTTGGAAATCTCAATCATCAGCCTTCTGGTTCCAGCTGGTCTGGGGGTCAACCTTCAGGTGGGCAGCATGCAGTTAATTTCTTCAACTGAGTGGAAGTTTTCATATCTGCAAAGCAACTCAAGAATATGGCTCAGGATATAATCTATAGCCCTTGAGTAGGAACTAAGGGTCCTTGACTTTGTTTTATAGCTAAACTATTATTATTTTGTCTCGCTTGACTATTTTCCTTTGTTTCTGCATTTTCTCATTTCTCTGATTAAATTTGGTCTTTAGAACAAAGGGAAGGACTGGGAGGCTAAAGTTTTTCTACAAACAAGAGAGAGGCATGGGGTTGGGGGGTGGGGGTTCTGTTCCCAGGAAGGCCTCACAGGGTCCTGCTTCGTTTCAATCATAAGAGTTCCTTTTACGGTGGTCCAGAAAGAGTTCAAACTTATCTGGTATCCCATCTGTATCTAAGTCCTAAGCCAATAACTGAAGTAAAAACCCTCCCTCAACCCTATCCAAAAGCATCTCAAAAGAACAGTCTGTATGAATTTCTTCCATCTGTTCTTCAAGAAGCTTTATTTGCCTGGCCAGCCAAGGAGGGAAGTTTGTGTAGGTAGCTTGGCATTTCCCAGGAGTCATAGTCATAGTTTCTGTCTCTGATGCTTCCATGCTCACTTGGTCGATGATAAACTTTTAACACTATAAGAAAAAAGTGGCTACTGAATTCCCTTGGTTGGGTTATTCCAAATTCAGCCATACTGCCTGGAATCCTCAAACCAAAGAAAACAGGATGATCGCATCATGAGCAAGCCTGTCTGTTCTACAATCTAAGATGTGAGTTTCTACTCCCTAGTGAAAACAAATGTGTAAGGATGTTCTACGTAATAAAAAAGGTTAACAATAATTGTCAGGCACTTTACATACATTGTTTGATTGAAGCGATCTGAAATATGCAAAGTACACCTATGAGGAAGTTTACCATGCGTGAGATTATCTAACACAGGAATTGTTAGGTAACTGTTTTGTGCCCAATCCAGCATGGGAACATTAAGCTATATGACTCCAGAGCCTGTCTCCTAACTCTGTATTCTACTGTGTTGCTCAGAGCATTTATTTTTGCCAAATCCCACCTAGATAACTCACTACTGATTTGCCAAGGCAAGTACTCTCTAGAAGCCATTGGATAATGACTCAGTCTCCCCAGACTTCTTTTTGCTTGTAGATCTTTGGACTGCAACACCCACATGCCAACTCTGGGGGTGTCCCAGCCTTGTAATACACCTGTTCATGGCCTCTACCCCAGTAAGAATGCAGCAAATGCCACTATTTGAAGATAAGGATAAGGTCAGCGAACATGTATAACATTGGTCAGAAACAATTGATTTTTAAAAAACCTTTCATTTTGTATTTCTACTAAATTTCTCATTTAGGATAAAGAGAAATGGATACCCTATGGTATAAGAAAATCATTACTTAGTAGACCATGAACAAAGACATGGGAACTATCACTTCTAATTCTCTCCCATCCTGTGATATCAGTCTCCATCAAAAGCAACTCATGCCCTTCCTGTGCTATAAAACCTTCTTTGACATTATCAGACCAAAGCAGTTACTTTAATTTTAAACATAATAAGAGGATTACTTACTCCACTCAATCAGACACATAATAAATGCTGGGAGGATCAGCTGAGCTTTGCAGCACTATGTGAGCTGTAGTGTTCTGGTCATATCTGTTTGTTGTAGACTATTGATTTCTACAAATAGTACAATTTCTAAAAGGAGAAGAAATATGTGAGAAAATCCTTTAAAATGAAAATAAGTCCAGCGATGAAAAGGTATTTGATGAAGTGGATTTCTCTTTCATCCTGGGGGTTTCTAAGAGATCCAATCTGTTCATTCAAATAATGGTAATGATACAAATGTTAACAACATCTGAAAATTTGTTTTTCAGATTATGTTATTAATGTTCTGAGTGCTTTACATATATTATCATATTTATTCTAACAATCTCATGAGGCAGATATTATTACATTTCCCATTTTACATATAAGGAAAACATGCTTCAGAGTTGTTTACTAAATGCCCAGTATCACAGCACTATTAAGTAAGTCTACTAACATTTAAAATCATATCTGCCTGATCCCAGACACTACACTCTTAAATACTGTTTCTGCACTATAAACTGCAAACAGGTGAAAGTTGCACTCTGGGCATTGGCTATTGTCTCTGAATTTATTTGAACTAACACCTTCCCATTTCCCTTCCATTACTCTTTTCTATTGTCTTGGCTGGTTTTTTTTTTTTTTTCCTTGCGTTATGCGGGCCTCTCACTGTTGTGGCCTCTCCCATTTGCGGAGCACAGGCTCCGGACGCGCAGGCTCAGTGGCCATGGCTCACGGGCCCAGCCGCTCCGCGGCATGTGGGATCTTCCCGAAACGGGGCACGAACCCGCGTCTCCTGCATCGGCAGGCGGACTCTCAAGCACTGCGCCACCAGGGAAGCCCTTGGCTGGTTTTTTAGCACGCTTCATGTGTGATGATTAATTTTGTGTGTCAACTTGACCAGGCGCTAGGGTGCCCAGATGTTGAGTCAGCATTATTTTGGGTGTGTCCGTGAGAGTTCTTTGGATGAAATTAACATTTAAATTGTAGACTGAATAAAACAAATTGCCCTGCTTAAAGTAGGTGGCCCTCAATCAGGTGAAAACCTGAATAGAACATAAAGTATGACCTTCCCCCAAGTAAGAGCATTCTTCCTGTCTGATTGCCTTTGAACGAGGATATTGGATTTTTTTCTTTCCTTTGGACTCAAATTGAAGCATTTTCTCTTCTTGAGTCTCAAGCTGCTGCCCTTTAGACTGGTACTACACCATTTCTCAGGCCTTTGTTGAACTCAGACTTGAATCATCAGTTCTCCTGGGTGTCCCGCTTGCCGATTCATCTTACAGATCTCGAGAGTTTCAAGCTTCCATATTCACATTAGCTAATTTCTTATAATAAATCTGTGTGTGTGTGTGTGCGCACGCACATGCGCGCACGTCTGTTTTTCTCCTATTGATCTTTTTTCTCCTATTGATCTTATTTCTCCAGAGAACCATGATTTATACGCCAGTTGATCTAGAACCTCAATTGCAGTAACATTGCCAGCCCTTCTATCATATTTTGATGCATCATTTTGGCTCCATGTTGGTACTCAGATACAAAGGAATTCTGAGCATCTTTTCATGTGCTTATTGGCCATCTGTATGTCTTCTTTGGAAAAATGCCTATTCAGTTCCTCTGCCAATTATTTTAAATCAGGTTGTTTGTTTTACTGATACTGAGTTGTGTAAGTTTTTTTATTTTGGATATTAAACCTTAACAGTAATGTCATTTACAAATATTTTCTCCCACTCAATAAGTTGTACTTTCATTTTGTTGATGGTTTCCTTCAATGTGCAAAAACTTTTAAGTTTTACTAGGTACAATTTTTTTCATTTTTGCTCTTGCTTTCTTTGCTTGGGGAGACAGAGCCAAAAAAATATTGCTGAGACCTATGACAAAGGGTATACTGTTTTTTTTTTTTTTTTTTTTGCGGTAAGCAGGCCTCTCACCGCTGTGGCCTCTCCCGTTGCGGAGCACAGGCTCCGAACGCGCAGGCTCAGCGGCCATGGCTCACGGGCCCAGCCGCTCCGCGGCATGTGGGATGTGGGATGTGGGATCTTCCCTTACCGGGGCACGAACCCGTGTCCCCTGCATCGGCAGGCGGACTCTCAACCACTGCGCCACCAGGGAAGCCCGGGTATACTGTTTTGTTTTTTTATAGGAATTTAATTGTTAGAGGTCTTATATTTAGGTCTTTAATCAGCTTTAAGTTTAGTTTTGTATATGGTGTGAGAAAATGTTCTAATTTCATTCTTTTACATGCAGCTGTTCAGTTTTCCCAATGCCACTTATTGAAGAGTCTGTCTTTTCCCCATTGTGTATTCTTGCCTCCTTTGTTGCAGATCAATTGACCATATGTGTGTGGGTTTATTTCTGGACTATTTTGTTCCATTGATCTATGTGTCTGTTTCTGTGCCATTACTGTACTGTTTTTTTTTTAATTAACATCTTTTTTGGAGTATAATTGCTTTACTATGGTGTGTTAGTTTCTGCTTTATAACAAAGTGAATCAGCTATACATATACATATATCCCCATCTCTCCTCCCTCTTGCATCTCCCTCCCACCCTCCCTATCCCACCCCTCTAGGTGGTCACAAAGCACCAAGCTGTTTTGATCAGTGTAGCTTTGTAGTTTAGTCTGAAGTCCAGGAGCATGATATTTGTGGCTTTATTCTTTTTTTTCTCAAGATTACTTTGTCTATTCAGGGTCTTTTGTGGCTCCATAAATAATCATCAGGGACATGCAAATCAAAACCACAATGAGATATAACCTCACAACTGTCAGAATGGCCATCCTCAAAAAGACAAGAAATAACAAGTGTTGGCAAGGATGTGGAGAAAAAGAACATTAGTACACTGTTGGCAGGAATGTTAACTGGTACAACCCCTGTGAAAAAAGTATGGAGATTCCTCAAAAAATTAAAAATAGAACTACCATATGATATAGAGATTCCACTCCTAGGTATATGTCAAAGAAAATGAAAACAGTAATTTGAGAAAATATGTGCAGCCCAATGTCCATAGCAGCATTATTTACAATAGCCAAGATATTGAAGCAACCTAAATATCCATCAACAGATGAATGGATAAAGAAGATGTGGAATGCATGTACAATAGAATATTATGCAGCCATAAAAAAGAATGAAAATTTTGCCATTTGCAACAACATGGATGGACCTGGAGGGTATTAAACTTAGTGAAATAAGTCAAACAGGGAAAGATAAATGCTGTATGTTGTCACTTATATTTGGAATCTAAAATATAAAACAAAGGAATGACTATAACAAAACAGAAACAGACTCACAAATAGAGAAAACAAACTAGTGGTTACCAGTGCAGAGAGGGGTTGGAGCAAGGGCAAGATAGATGAACGAGTGTTAAAAGATACAAACTACTAGGTACAAAGTAAACAAGATACAAGGATATAATGTAGGGAGTATAGCCAATATTTTTAATAACTTTATATGGAGTATAATCTTCAAAAATATTCAATCACTGTGTTGTACCCTTGGAACTAATATAATATTGTAAGTCAGCTATAGTTCAATAAACATATATATGTGTTATGTATACAATATATAACATGTAGATTATATTATAAATTAAAAAATACAAAGGAATTTTGCAATCACTTTATGGATTTGGAGAGGGTGAAATAATGTCTGTGTTCTGGATGCAAAATGTCATGTTCAGGAATTCAGAGACAATCACAGAAAGCAAGACCACAATAACAGAATAAAACACAGGCAGGGTTAATCCATGGTAAAATCTTAAGATCAGATATCTTTTCTTGGGCGTCTCATCATTTTATTTCTTAGTCCATTCTATATTACCATATAGGAGAGGTTGAGAGTCCTAGTCCAGTGTTTCAGGAAATATCTCCATGACCTATTGATTATATTTGCATCCCGACCTTTATTCTCTAGTTTCTATTTTACTGCCTAATTCTTGCATTTCAATTTGCTTAACCTCTTTGAATTAATGCATTTTATAAATTGCTCAATCTTCCATTAAAGGTTCTGTCACATGCCCCCTTACATCATACAATGCATCCCTTCTGAACTTCTTTATACCCACATTCACTCGACTCCCAAATCTGCAACTAGAATACCAAGTCCATTTGTCTAGAACAAGGGCTCAGACCATGCCTCCTTCAAGACTGTCCTCATGATTCTACCTTGAAAGTTGTGGAATTTCCACCAAGAAAGAAAAGCAAAGGCTTAAGTGTATATACCCTATTAAACCTCTCAGTTTATCTTTGCATATTCCAGGAGAAGAAGGAATAGAGATAATCAGTGGGTATTTAGAAGACTTGAACCCAAAAGATAATATGAAAAAGCCATAGTATTACAAAGTCTGGAAATCTTGACAGCCATACGTGTTAATCCCATCTCATTGTTGCACTAACTGAAGATATGTTAGTACTCAGGAATCCAACAAAGAGTCTCAATAGTCTCTCCCATATGTGATTTAATTCAGTCATGTCACAAAAGTATCTTTAGGAAGAATACTAGCACATTTATTTTTATTGCTCTAATCTCTGTACTAAATTCAAAATATTTAAACCTGCAATACACATCTCAAAGTTAATACATCTAAATTTTTCACTTAAATTCTTCCCTCTGTTGTTTTAGATTCAGAATATAGTTCCCTCATTCCCCCAAATGTTTCACTCCAAAGTATAGTCTCGATGTCTCTGATTTTCCTCACCAAACTCCATTTCCTCAAAAAGTGTTGAGTTGTAGTCCAAAAATCTGTCTGAAGTTTTTTTCTTTTCTCTTCTCCTGTGCTTCTACCCCATTATATCTACATTATCTTACATGTGGTCTACTGCAGTAGCCTCCTAATTGTCCTTCCTACTTTTGCATCAAGGAGCAGTCAGAATGACATGTTAACACTTAAATGAAATTAAGCTTCTCCTTGACTTAAAATTTTCCATTGGCTTTATATTAGCTTCGTATTGCTTCTGTAACAAAATCGGTGATTTAAAGTAACACAGATTTATTATCTTACAGTTCTGGAGCTCAGAAGTTTAAAATGAGTCTCACTGTGCTAAAATCCAGGTGTCAGACAAACTGTATCCTTTCTGGAAATTCTAGGGGAGAATCTCTTTCCTTGCTTTTTACAGCTTCTAGAGGTTGCCTGCATTACTTGGGTCTTGGACTCTTTCCATCTTCAAAGTCAGCAGTGGAATATCAGGTCTTTGTCAAACGCCATCACTCTGACACTGACTCTTCCGCCTTCTACTTTTAAAGCCCCTCATGATTACTTGGGCCCACCTGTGTAATGCAGGTTAAACTCCCTATTTCAAGGTCAGCTGATTAGTAACCTTAATTCCCCTTTGTCCTGTAAAGTAACACATTCACAGGTGCAAGGGATTAAGCCATAGCCATCCTTGGGCCATTATTCTGCCTACCACACGTTAATAAAAAACATTTTTTAAACGTGGAAACCACTTTTCAAATTCTAAATTCCCCTGTTGCTTGGCCTCTGCTCCACTCTCAGTCTCTACTTAAGACAGCTATCTCCTTTGCTCACTGGACTGCCACACTGACCTTGAGTGGACTTCTGATCTAACCAAATGTCACCTGCCTTAGGACCTTTGCACTTGCTGTTCCTTTGTGAGAAAGGTTCTGTCTCCAGATGTTCATGGGCTCATTCTTGTCATTCTTAGACCATTTCCCCAGAGAGGCTTTTCTGACTGCTCCATATAAAATAGTTCCAGATGTTACACTCTTAATTTATTTCCTTTATAGAACTTATCACCAGCTTAAATTGCCTTATTCATTTGTTCTCCTGTGTAATGTCTTTTTACCCTCCAGAAAGAAAAATACATGTGAACAGGATTCTTGTCTATTGTTCTAAAAACTTTACCTCCAGAATTTACAACAGTGCCTTGCTTGTAAGTTCTCAATATATATTTGTTGAACAAATGATTGAATAATTCCATGAATAAATTTTAAATGAATGTCACCAAATCAGTCATGCACTTACATTTCTTTTCTTCCAGCAGGAAAATGATTTGTCAGTCTTTTTCAGTCTCCACAGAGCTAGCCATAATTTCAAAAGGAAGAAACCTTCAATTCCTTGCTCTCTTGGGTACCATGCATCATTCCTCTGAGGGCATTTTTAGCTCACAACAAAGTTGTCTTTATTCTGTAGTTCCTTAATCCCCTTTTCATCTGATGCTCTGGGAAACAAAAAAGTAGCTGCTCTCAGAGGAATGGACTAGAGAATTACATTAATTTAGAAAACAAGAGAATTTGCCATGAGGTTCTATAATCTAAATGGAATGTGAAGGTCACTCTGTGCCTCTCCATGCCTCTCCTTAAATTGCATAATGTGCTTCTCCCATTCTTACTTGCATTTCATGCAAATTCTTACTTGTGTTCTTTAGCTAGAAATTTGGAAACGCAGTCATTCAAATACTGCTCCAGATAAATCTGAGAAAAAACTTATTGCATTAGTTCTAATAGAGCATCTTTGCAAGCTTGACCTAACCCTTTCAGGATCTGTTCTGATTAAATTTTAAATTCTTTTATGTCTCTTGTCATACATTTCTCTCTTGTGACCTTTAAAGTTTAGGAGAACTTGCTCATTCCTTCCAAGATCCTGGTGGACTCATTCCTATTATATGTACACCCTTTAAGGTGCTCAGGTTATGAGGGAAAAAAAAACCTATTCTCATTTCCCATTTGACTACATGTGTTACATGGTTTAAGAATTCAGTGTGGGCAGAGGCCATCTATTGTTTAGCAGGGCATGCTTAGTAAATAACAGAAACCTATACTCAATTGATATTTGCTTAATTTATTAATCGATGTCTTAAGTATATAGCATCTTATGAGACTTCGGAATAGATAAAATTGATTAATTTTTGTTTGTTTTTTTAAAAGGAGACAACTCACTTGGACTGGTTACTAGTCATATTATTTTACTCCAAACTGTACGTGAAGAACCATATTTTAATTTTGCTCATTCTATTAAAAATAGTTATACTAGTGACCTAATGGTAAGACAAACTTACCAAAGGCACTCCTATTCACTTCTGCTTGTAAAAACAGTGTGGATATGAAAGCCATGTTTTATTGGTGCACGTAGAACCTAGGTATGACGCACTACAAACTTTCCAATAGCACTTATTTTTCATTAATCTCAATTTCATTGAGACAGATTCCATTATGTGGGTAAGTCCCTGAAGAATTTGAAGTCTGGGGCAATTCTTTTCTATATAATTGAGTACAGTATATGATATTTATATAGTCCTACCTTCCAGGGAGCTCAAAGCACTTGATAAATATCATCCCACTGATCCTATCCACTTTTCTGAACAGTAAATGGCAAGAACTGGTATCACCATTTAGCAGTGAGAGAAAACTCTGGGAATGAAAATGAAAAAAGACTGGTAAGAGGGATGAAAGTATCTTGGTCATGGAGTTTAAGTAAAAGCTCTCCTGAGTCCCTAAAGTTTATCTTTCTTCTAAATATATAAATTTTTTTAGCTCTAATAATTAAAGTGTTTTTTACCTTATCTGCTTTGATATTTTTAAAAAATATAAACCTTGATTTTAAGTCATCTTGATTACAAGTCTGGGAAATATGTAATTCTTCCTCTTGTTACACAATTTGTCTCTGAAATCCATCTAATTCTGCCCTTCTTTCTTATGTTTAATTAAGAATCACAGTTAAGTAAATTGAAATAACCAGAGAAGTCATTGCCCCAACTCCTAATGTTAAAATTCCAAAAAGACAAGCCTAAAGTAAGAAAAAGATTTGCCTGCAGTCACATTGTTTGAGAAGAGCAAAGGAGATACTGGAATCAAGGCTTTCTGACTCGAGTGATTTTTGTTATTACTATACGATAATTCAGAACCAGAAAAGAATTATATTTAAAGGCCATTAGTGCAACCACATGGCAGGGGAAAGATATCTCAGAATGCCTCCTATGTAGGCAGGTTTCGTTGTCATTGCTGTTGTGTTCTTTTTCCACAATTGTATCCCTATTACTTAGCATAAATCTCGGATGACTGCATAACACAGTGTTCTTATGACAGTGGATGCTAAGGTAGATGTACGGCATCACTATCTTAGATGGCTTGATGGCGTTTGACATCCTAAAATGGACATGATAATGCTGTGGTTTAGATAAGCCAGAGCCATTTCAGTTCTGATAGAGTTTTGTTGAAATGTGCTCATTTTTCCTTGACTTCTCAAGATTATCTTAAGCAATTCCAAGTTGGAAGGCGGGGAATACTTAGGACACTTTAGCAGGGCAAATAATTCTTCAGCTATCTCATCAACATATTTTAACACAGATGAAAGGAGATTACAGAATACATTTGTAGTGTCTGAAAAATTTTAAAAAATAATAAGAACACATGGGCCAGTGACTACATTCTTTGTGTCCACATATATGGTGAGGTAGGCCCTTTGCTTTTTTTTAATATATATTTTTAAATTTTTATTTTATTTATTTATTTTTTAATTTTTGGCTGCATTGGGTCTTCGTTGCTGTGCGCGGGCTCTCTAGTTGTGGTGAGCGGGGACTACTCTTTGTTGCGGTGCGTGGGCTTCTCATTGCGGTGGCTTTTCTTTGTTGTTGAGCACGGGCTCTAGAGCACAGTCTCAGTAGTCGTGGCGCACGGACTTAATTGCTCCGCAGCATGTGGGATCTTTCTGAACCAGGGATCAAACCCATGTCCCCTGCATTGGCAGGCGGATTCTTCCTCCCTAGAAGTGCCACTAGGGAAGTCCCTGTAATAGGCCCTCTGCTTTTAATCAGTTCCTACCTGAGGGACAGAAGATTCAGAATCAAAACAACTTTTCCTGTGTGTTGTCATTGAAACCAACAATAAAGATGATTGACTCACCATAAACATTGCCAAATTCCTCTTGGTGGATGGGACCTGATGTTAAAACAATGACATAAACCGTCTCTACTAGAAGGTAAGCTTCGTGAAGGAAGTTTGCTCTCTCTCTCTCTCTCTCTCTTTAATATTTATTGATGGATTTCCAGCACCACAATGAGTGCTCTCTAGTCAGAACTCTAATTCTACCTATTCTATTGTTATCTCTCAGTCCAAGTATCATCTAAAACAGTCCCTTTAGCTCACCTGTGGTCTAGAGGAATCTCATGCCCATAAGGCTCTATTCTAAGAAGCACAGGAAATCCTAGAGGGCAAAACTATACTATGTAAAGTTTATCACATCCCCTGGTTCTCAGAATGCTCTTAATAAATCTCTGTGTTATTATTTCCCCAAATCCTTATTTTACTTCCACTCTGAGCCAAGCACCTTAATGCAGGGCTTATTATGTACTTTAATTGCTGCACTAGCACACTTTGCTATAGATAGAGATAGAGATACATAGATATACAACATTCTCCTTTATTAACATGTGAGATTCTGGAGCATAGAGCCTATCTTGCAGTAACCTCTATGACACTAGGACATAACTCAAGTGCTTGGCACCTAACAGGAACCCAGGAAATAGTTATTAAATAAGCCAAATTAATAAATATTGGCTAAGTCAAATTAGTATATATGACAGAATTTCATAACTATGGTAATTTCAGGACATTTCTAGACATGGTAATAAAGGTTTAATGCCATTTTAATATTAAATCTAAACAAATGCAAAGTTCACAATTCACAGTGAATAAGAAATGCCTTCACATTGGCTTCCTACAGCTTCTGCCTCTGAGTGATCCTTTATTAGTGACAGATTATGCAAATCTCAAATGAGCCTTTGCCCTGGGTCCTAGAGGAATTAGATACTTTGTAGAGTATGCCATAAGTGCCTAACTTCAATTTATGTTGCCAGAATGTATCAGTTAGTTGCCCTTAAGAAAAGAAAATCTTTGGAACTGGATTGTATTCAAACACGATAGGTGGAAAAACCAACTTTCTCTTATTACTATTTTTGTCAGTATCAATAGGTTTTCTAACTACTGTCGTATATTCTAATTTAAAATTGCGTGTCCTCCCGAAAATGAGAACTGAGAATGAAAGGCAAGCTTTAAATGTAGAATGCTTTACTCTTAGAATTACTGCTGAGTACATCGAAAATGAAAATGCTATTTAAAAGTTCGGAAAGTGTCTGATAAGAAATAAAGAGGTCAGAAAATAGTTTCTCCTGATAAGCCTACATTTCGAATATATTTTATAGAGCAGTAAATTGCCTGGATATTCAAAAAAATAACTAAAATACTTTACTCAAAATTTGTTTCCCATAATTATTGGCTTTGCAAAATTTAAGTGATTGATTTCCCTGTCCCTGAACAAGATTAGCAAATTCCCTAAAATAAGAATAGCAAAAAGAAATATAGTGATTTTCCCTCCTCTTTTCTCTTCATATATACATGTGAGTGTGTGTGAGTGTGTGTGTGTGTGTGTGTGTGTGTGTGTGTTACCAGTATCTTTAAAAAATGTACTGGAATAAAAGGTAGCTCATAAAATGTAGATTATTCTAATTTTGTCTTTGCTTCAGTTTAATAAAAGTTGAGGGAAAATACATGGGTATGTTTATAAGCTTGCTAAGAAAATATGAATTTTGGGTTTGTTAATTCACGTCTTTCTCTTTCAAAGTGACTTATTTGGGAAGAAATCCAGGCCTAAGAGATGATGGCTCAGGTCATCTTTTTGCAAAGGATAAAAGGTTCCATCATGCATACATGTTCCCGGCTCCTATATTTTCATATATTATTTCAAAACATTTGTTGAGTCATTTCTATGGACCAGACACTGTTGAAACAAGGATGAATAAAAATCAGACCGACTCACAAAATCCTCTCAGTTTATTGGGGAAGAGAGCAGGTACTTTATACACTGTTAGTAGTACAGTGAAGATTTGAACTTGTTCATATGGAAACATAGGGAAAAGGTACTTAAGGAATGCTCTTACATGCTGCTCTCATGGGAATGAGTAGGAAACTGATGGTTGATGCTTGATCCAAACTACTCAAGCAGGGGAGAGCCATTGTAGAAGGAGTCAGTGTAATATCTAAAGACGTGTAGTAGAGAAATATTTGCTTGTTCACGCAATCCTTTTTAGTTTGAAGTCACAGAAGAATCTAGCATCTATAGGACTATGGTAGAAGACAGAGATAGAATGGAAACCAATTAGGTAAAGAATGTTATTTAGATAGACAGTGTGGTAGGCACTCGGGTTAGTGGTGGATGAAGCCGTCCTAAGGCAGAGGTCTCCTCATGGGAGGCTTTGTATGCCATGACAACTTATTTCAGATTATTCTGTAAATGAAGACAGTCATGAAAGCATAATTAAGCTAAAGAATGTCATGATCAGGTTTATATTTTATATCATTCAAATAGCTATATGGGGATTGAATTTAACAGAGGACACAATACCAGGGTCAGGGAAACTAACTTGGAAGCGATTGCACTGGTCCTGGCAGGAGAATGCTAGGACTTGAGAGTGACAATGACCAAAAAAAAGAGTAATTTGTCATGCATGTAGTGATGATTGTACACAGAAATTCGTGTGTGTGTGTGTGTGTGTGTGTGTGTGTGTGTGTGTGTAGATGAAGAGGAAAGATTTGCAGATATACTTTTCTTGGTTTGTGAATTTATCAACTTGGTAGAAGTTAGGGTAACAAACATAATATGAATAGTAAATTTAAGAGGACTATACATGTTTTCATTTATTCATTTATAAATGCTTTCAATATTTTCCTTTGAGGGTCTATAAAACCGTTATTCAGGTTAGAGTGCTGTCTTTTAGTATGTATTGAGGAGGTATGAGTATATTCATTAAAACCACAGAAGCACTAAAATATCCCAGAAGAGGATTTAGAGCACTGTTTATTAATTTTTGATTGTTATTACAGATAACAGATTTGAGAATCAGAGTAAATCTATAACTCCTACATCTCAAGTTTGGCATTCATCATCAGGGGATTCATTTTTCTCTAAGAGCATTCATTGGCCCTAGGTTAAGAACCTCTTGCGTTACGTGAAGAAAGAGGAGGAATAGTAATAAAACCCTCAGGGAAACTACTAAGTAAACCATTAAAAACATTGGCTTTAGTTTTGGCTGAAAATGTTTTCCCTGTTGAGCTCAGCTCTGTTGGATATTTCTCTTAAAGAATAAATCAACCATTGACTCCATGTATTAATGAATTAGGTCATACATCATGATCTTGCAATCTAGAAAATATAATTTTAAGAGAAAACAGTGAAAAATTATTTTCCAAGTCAGGAGACTGTTTTTATTTTGTCATAAATTCTAAGATCTTCAAGAAAATTCATAGTGTTCCTTGCCTGAAGCCTGACTATATTTTTTAAGCTTATATAAATAATATCACTCTTTGATGCTTAATTAAGACTTTTGGCATGAGTACCATGCCAATATAAAACAATTTACTCCCTAGCTAAAAATAGCTCTAGCTAAATTGAAATTCACAGATGATGAACCAGTGGTTGAGAGTGTTTATTGAATACCATGCCCCAATTTTGTTAATGAAGGTGTACATCATTCTCCAGTTGGTACATTATTTATGAAGCCAGGAGTTATTCCGGTTTCTATAACTTGTGCCAGGGTCTATAATTTAGTCAGTAAAGAGAAGACACATGGTGCAGACATGTGCCATCATAACAGTGGAGAATCCTGAGCCCTGGGATAGAACTGGTCCAGGATGAATGTCTACCGGTTTCTACTGGGTTGGCCAAAAAGTTCCTTCGTTTTTTCTTACGATGGCTCTGGTAGAGCTTAGTTGTCTTTAACTTCATTCAAAACAATTTTGTAAGATTGTATTGTGACAGCTATCATATCAGCATGCATTTAAAAAAGACATCACAATTGGTGATTTTTGTGTAGCCATTTTAATATTGAAAATGGAAGAAAAACAACATTTTCAGCATATTATGCTTTATTAATTCAAGAAAGGTAAAAACACAACTGAAACGCAAAAAAAAAAGATTTGTGCAGTGTATGGAGAAGGTGCTATGACTGATCGAAAATGTCAAAAGTGGTTTGCGAAGTTTCGTGCTGGAGATTTCTCACTGGATGATGCTACATGGTTAGGTAGAGCAGTTGAAGTTGATAGTGATCAACTCGAGACATTGAGAACAATCAACGTTATACCACGGGGAGAGAGTTGCCGTACTCAAAATGCCCAAATCAAGCATTGAAAATCATTTGCACCAGCTTGGTTATGTTAATTGCTTTGATGTTTGGGTTCCACATAAGTTAAGCAAAAAAAACCTTCTTGACTGTATTTCCGCATGCGTTTCTCTACTTAAACGTAAAGAAATCGTTCCGGTTTTAAAACAAATTGTGATGGGCGATGAAAAGTGGATACTGTACAATAAGGTGGAACAGAAGAGATTATGGGGCAAGCGAAATGAACCACCACCAACCACACCAAAGGCCAAAGAATGTGATGTTGTGTATATGGTGGGATTGGAAGGGAGTCCTCTATTTATGAGCTCCTTCCAGAAAACCAGATGATTGACTAATTCCAACAAGTACTGCTCCCAATTAGACCAACTGAAAGCAGCACTCGAAGAGAAGCTTCTGGAATTAGTCAACAAAACTCATAATCTCCCATCAGGATAATGCAAGACCACATATGTCTTTGATGACCAGGCAAAAACTGTTACAGCTTGGCTGGGAAGTTCTGATTCATCCACTGTTTAGACATTGCACCTTTGATTTCCATTTATTTTGGTCTTCACAAAATTCTCTTAACGGAAAAAATAATTCCTTGGAAGACTGTAAAAGGCTCCTGGAACAGTTCTTTGCTCAAAAGATAAAAAATTGGGGGATGATGGAATTATGAATTTGCCTGAAAAAATGGCAGAAGGTAGTGGAAGAAAGTGGTGAATACGCTGTTCAATAAAGTTCTTGGTGAAAATGAAAAATGTGACCTTTATTTTTACTTAAAAACCGATGGAGGGGCTTCCCTGGTGGCGCAGTGGTTGAGAGTCCACCTGCCGATGCAGGGGACGCAGGTTCGTGCCCCGGTCTGGGAAGATCCCACGTGCCGCGGAGCGGCTGGGCCCGTGAGCCATGGCCGCTGAGCCTGCGGGTCCGGAGCCTGTGCTCCGGGGGCACAGTGGGAGAGGCTACAGCAGTGAGAGGCCCGGGGACCGGGGGGGGGAAAAAAAAAAAAAAAAAAACCGATGGAACTTTTTGGCCAACCCAATAGATTGCCCCACCTCACACCTCCTACCCATTAAATTCTGATTTTTCAAATTAAAATAACATTTTCCAAATAGCACATGTCAGACATGAAACTAAGTGAGGAAGAAGGTAGAAAAGCTGGAAGTAGCAATCTTCACATGATATTCTCACTACTATTTTGTTCATTTAACACATGGAGATCACCTTTCTCCCCACAAATGCATCAAAAATACATCTACATGTGGAAAAACTCCTACAGAATGCTGGCAGAAGACCTCAGACTTCCCAAAAGGCAAGAAAATCCCCATGTACCTGGGTAGGGCAAAAGAAAAAAAAAACACAGAGACAAAAGGATAGGGACAGGACCTGCACCTCTGGGAGGGAGCTGTGAAGGAGGAAAAGTTTCCACACACTAGGAAGACCCTTCACTGGTAGAGATGGGGTGATTGCAGTGGTGGAAGCTTCAGAGCCACAGAGGAGAGCGCAGCAACAGGGCTGCAGATGGCAAAGAGGAGAGATTCTCGCACAGAGGATTGGTGCCAACCAGCACTCACCAGCCTGAGAGGCTTGTCTTCTCACCCGCCTGGGCGGGTGGGGGCTGGGAACCGAGGCTCGGGCTTCAGAGGTCAGATCCCAGGGAGAGGACAGGGGTTGGCTCTGTGAACACAGCCTGAAGGGGGCTAGTGCACCACAGCTAACAAGGAGGGAGTCCGGGAAAAAGTCCGGAACTGCCTAAGAGTCAAGAAACCATTGGTTCAGGGTGCACGAGGAAAGGGGATTCCTTCCCTGTCTGCCCACAGAAGGCAGAGCACTGCCTAAACGAGTTCCAGAGACAGGTGTGAGCCGCGGCTGTCAGCTTGGACCCCAGAGATGGGCATGAAATGCTAAGGCTGCTGCTACAGCCACCAAGAATCCTGTGTGCAAGCACACGTGAAGGAGGAATGTGTCCACACCCCCACCCCCTGGAGCCTGTGCAGCCTGCCACTGCCAAGGTCCCGTGATCCAGGACAACTTCCCTGGGAGAACACACGGCATGCCTCAGGCTGTTGCAACATCACTTTGGCCTCTGCCGCCACAAGCTTGCCCCACATTCCAATTATAACTACAGTATCCCTCCCTCCACCAGCATGAGTGATCCAGAGCCCCCTAATCAACCACTGCTTTAACCTCATCCTGTCTGGCGGGGAACAGAAGCTGGACGACAGTCTACACGCAGAGATGGGGCCAAAACCAAAGCTGAACCCCAGGAGCTGTGCAAACAGAAGAGAAAGGGAAATCTCTCTGCAGCCTCAGGAGCAGTGGATTAAATCCCCACAATCAATTTGAGGTACCCTGCATCTGTGGAATACCTGAATAGACAACGAATCAACCCAAAATTAAGGCGGTGGACTTCGGGAGCAACTATAGACTTGGGGTTTGCTGTCTTCGATGGAATTGTTTCTGATTTTTATGTTAATCTTAGTATAGTTTTTAGCACTTGTTATCCTTGGTGGATTTGTTTATTGATTTGATTGCTTTCTTCTTTACAGTATTTTTCTTACTTTTTTATTTTCTTATTTTAATAATTAAAATTTTTTTTCTATATTAATTATTTTATTTTATAATTGTATTTTTAAATTATATTCTTCTTTTTTGCTCCCTTTTCTTCTGAGCCATGTGGGTGACAGGGTCTTGTTGCTCTGACCTGGTGTCAGGCCTGAGCCTCTGAGGTGGGAGAGCAGAGTTCAGGACATTGGACCACCAGAGACCTCCTGGCCCCATATAATATCAATCGGCAATGGCTTTCCCAGTGATGTCCATCTGAACACTAAGACCCAGCTCCACCCTACAGACAGCAAGCTCCAGTGCTGGAAGCCCCACGCCAAACAATTAGCAAGACAGGAACACAACCCCACCCATTAGCAGAGAGGCTCCCTAAAATCATAATAAGTTTACAGACACCCCAAAACACACAACCGGATGCAGCCCGTCCCACCAGAAAGACAAGATCCAGCCCTACCCACCAGAACACAGGCAACAGACCCCTCCACTAGGAAGCCTACACAACCCACACTAAACCACCTTACACACTGGGGGCAGACACCAAAAACAATGGGAACTACGAACCTGCAATGTGCGAAAAGGAGACCCCGAACACAGTAAGTTAAGCAAAATTAGAAGACAGAGAAACACAGCAGGTGAAGGGGCAAGGTCAAAACTGACCACACCAAGCAAAGGAAGAGGAAATAGGCAGTCTAGCTGAAAAAGAATTCAGAGTAATGATAGTAAAGATGATCCAAAATGTTGGAAATAGAATGGAGAAAATACAAGAAACGTTTAACAAGGACCTAGAAGAACTAAAGGACAAGTAAACGATGAACAACACAGTAAATGAAATTAAAAATTCTCTAGAAGGAATCAATACAGAATAACTGTGGCAGAAGAACAGATAAGTGACCTGGGAGATAGAATAGTAGAAATAACTATCGCAGACCAGAATAAAGAAAAAAGAATGAAAAGAATTGAGGACAGTCTCAGTGGCCTCGGACAACGTTAAATACACCAACATTCGAATTTAGGGGTCCCAGAGGAAGAAGAGGAAAAGAAAGGGTCTGACAAAATATTTGAAGAGATTAAATTTGAAAACTTCCCTAACATGGGAAAGGAAATAATCAAGTCCAGGAAGCTCAGACAGTCACATACAGGAAGAATCCAAGGAGAAACATACCAAGACGCATATTAATCAAACTATGAAAAATTAAGTACAAAGAATAAATATTAAAAGCACCAAGGGAAAAGCAACAAATAACTTACAAGGGAATCACCATAAGGTTAACAGCTGACCTTTCAGCAGAATATATGCAAGCCAGAAGGGAGTGGCAGGACATATTTAAAGTGATGAGAGTAAAAAACCTACCAGCAAGATTACTCTACCCAGCAAGGGTCCCATTCAGATTCAACAGAGAAATTAAAACATTTAGAGACAAGCAAAAGTTAAGAGAATAGCACGACCAAACTAGCTTTACAACAGTGAATGCTATAGGAACGCTCTAGGCAGGAAACACAAGACAAGGAAAAGACCTACAGAAACAAACCCGAAGCAATTAAGGAAATGTTAATAGGAACATACGTATCGATAATTACCTTAAATGTAAACAGATTAAATGCTCCAACCAAAAGACAGACTGGTTGAATGGATACAAAAACAAGACCCATATATATGCTGCCTACAAGAGACCCATGTCAGACCTAGGGACAGGTACAAACTGAAAGTGAGGGGATGGAAAAAGATATTCCATGCAAATGGAAATCAAAAGAAAGCTGGAGTAGAAATTCTCGTATCAGACAAAATAGACTTTAAAATAAAGATTATTACAAGAGCCAAAGAAGAACAACACATAATGATCAAGGGATCAATCCACGAAGAAGATATAACAATTGTAAATATTTAGGCACCCAACATAGGAGCAACTCAATACGTAAGGCAAATGCTAACAGCCATAAAAGGGGGAAATCGACAGCAACACAATAGTAGTAGGGGACTTTAACACCCCACTTTCAACAATGGTCAGATCATCCAAAATGAAAATAAATAAGGAAACACAACCTTTAAATGACACATTGAACAAGATGGACTTAGTTATACTTACAGGATATTCCATTCAAAAACAACAGAATAAACTTTCTTCTCAAGTGATCATGGAACATTCTCCACAATAGACCATATCTTGGGTCACAAATCAAACCTTGGTAAATTTAAGAAGATTGAAATACTATCACGTATCTTAGCACACACTATGAGACTAGACATCAATTACCGGAAAAAAACTAAAAATACAAACACAAGGAGGCAAAACAGTATGCTCCTAAATAACTAAGATATCACTGAAGAAATCAGAGGAAATAAAAAATACCTGGAAACAATGACAGTGAAAACATGACAACCCAAAACCTATGGGATGCAGCAAAACCAGTTCTAAGAGGGAAGTTGATAGCAATACACTCCTATCTGTATCTCAAATAAACAACCTAACGTTACACCTAAAGCAATTAGAAAAAGAAGAACCAAAAACCCCCAAAGTTAGCAGAAGGAAAGAAATAAAGATCAGATCAGAAATAAATGAAAAATAAATAAAGGAAACAATGGCAAAGATCAATAAAACTAAAAGCTGGATCTTTGAGAAGATAAACAAAATTGATAAACCATTAGCCAGACTCATCAAGAAAAAAAGGGACTAGACTTAATAGGATTAGAAATGAAAAAGGAGAAGTAACAACCGACACTGTAGCAATACAAAGAATCATGGGAGATTACTACAAGCAACTATATGCCAATAAAATGGACAACAAGGAAGAAATGACAAATTCTTAGAAAAGCACAACTTTCTGAGACTGAACCAGGAAGAAATAGAATATAGAAGCAGACCAATCACAAGCACTGAAATGGAAACTGTGATTAAAAGTCTTCCAACAGGGCTTCCCTGGTGGCGCAGTGGTTGAGAGTCCGCCTGCCAATGCAGGGGACACGGCTTCATGCCCCGGTCCGGGAAGATCCCACATGCCGTGGAGCGGCTGGGCCTGTGAGCCATGGCTGCAGAGCCTGCGCGTCTGGAGCCTGTGCTCCACAATGGGAGACGCCACAACAGTGAGAGGCCCGTGTACAGCAAAAAAAACCCACAAAAAACAAAAAAATCTTCCAACAAACAAAAGCCCAGGACCAAATGGCTTCACAGGCAAATTCTATCAATCATTTAGAGAAGAGCTAACACTTATGCTTCTCAAACTCTTCCAAAATATAGCAGAGGGAGGAACACTACCAAATTCATTCTACGAGGCCACCATCACCCTGACATCAAAACCAGACACAGAGGTCACAAAAAAAGAAAACTACAGGCCAATATCACTCATTAACATAGATGCAAAAATCCTCAAACATAATAACAAACAGAATCCAACAGCACATTAAAAGGATCATACACAATGATCAAGTGGGGTTTATCCCAGGAATGCAAGAATTCTTCAATATACTCAAATCAATCAATGTGATACACCATATTAACAAACTGAAGGATAAAAACCATAGCATAATCTCAATAGATGCAGAGAAAGCTCTCGACAAAATTCAACACCCATTTATGATAAAAAAAAACTCTCCAGAAAGTAGGAATAGGGGGAACTTGCCTCAACGTAATAAAGGCCATATATGACAAACCCACAGCCAACACTGTTCTCGATGCTGAAAAACTGAAACCGTTTCCTCTAACAGGATCAAGACAAGGATGCCCACTCTCACCACTGTTATTCAACATAGTTTCAGAAGTTTTAGCCACAGCAGTCAGAGAAGAAAAAGAAATAAAAGGAATCCAAATTGGAAAAGAAGAAGTAAAACTGTCACTGTTTGCAGATGACATGATACTATACATAGAGAATCCTAAAGATGCTACTAGAAAACTACTAGAGCTAATCAATGAATTTGGTAAAGTAGCAAGATACAAAGTCAATGCACAGAAGTGTCTTGCATTCCTATATAATGAAGAAAAATCTGAAAGAGAAATTAAGGCAACACTCCTATTTACCATTGCAACAAAAAGAATAAAATACCTAGGAATAAACCTACCTAAGGAGACAAAAGACCTGTATGCAGAAAACTATAAGACATTGATGAAAGAAATTAAAGACAATACAAACAGATGAAGAGATATACCATGTTCTTGGATTGGAAGAATCAACATTGTGAAAATGACTCTACTACCCAAAGCAATCTACAGATTCAATGCAATCCCTCTCAAACTACCAATGGCATTCTTCACTGAACTAGAACAAAATATTTCACAATTTTTATGGAAACACAAAAGGCCCTGAATAGTCAAAGCAATCTTGAGGAAGAAAAATGGAGCTGGAGGAATCAGACTCCCTGACTTCAGACTGTACTACAAAGCTACAGCATCAAGATAGTATGGTACTGGCACAAAAACACAAATATAGATCAATGGAACAGGATAGAGGGCCCAGATAAACCCACTCACATATGGTCACCTTATCTTTGATAAAGGAGACAAGAATATACAATGGAGAAAAGACAGCCTCTTCAATAAGTGGTGCTGGGAACACTGGACAGGTACATGTAAAGGAATGAAATTAGAACACTTCCTAACATCATACAAAAAAATAAACTCAAACTGGATTAAAGACCTAAATGTAAGGCTAGACACTATAAAACTCTTAGAGGCAAACATAGGCAGAACACTCTTTTTTTTTTTTTTTTTTTGCTGTATGCAGGCCTCTCACTGTTGTGGCCTCTCCCGTTGCGGAGCACAGGCTCTGGACGCGCAGGCTCAGCGGCCATGGCTTACGGGCCCAGCTGCTCTGCGGCATGTGGGATCTTCCCGGACCGGGGCACGAACCCGTGTCCCCTGCATCGGCAGGCGGACTCTTAACCACTGCGCCACCTGGGAAGCCCGGCAGAACACTCTTTGACATAAGTCACAGCAAGATCTTTTTTGACCCACCTCCTAGAGTAATGAAAATAAAAACAAAAATAAACAAATGGGACCTATTAAATTTAAAAGCTTTTGGACAGCAAAGAGAGCCATACACAAGATGAAAAGACAACCCCCAGAATGGGAGAAAATATTTGCAAATGAAGTAACTGACAAGGGATTAATCTCCAAAATATACAAGCAGCTCATGCAGCTGAATATCAAAAAAAAAATAAACACCCCAATCCAAAAATTGGCAGAAGACCTAAATAGACATTTCACCAAAGTAAACGTACAGCTGGCCAAGAGGCACCTGGAAAGATGCTCACCATCACTAATCGTTAGAGAAATGCAGATCAAAACTACAGTGAGGTATCACCTCACACAGGTCAGAATGGCCATCATCAAGAAATCTGCAAACAGTAAATGCTGGAGAGAGTGTGGAGAAAAGGGGACCCTCTTGCACTGTTGCTGGGAATGTAAATTGATACAGCCACTATGGAGAACATTATGGAGGTTCCTTAAAAATCTAAAAATAGAACTACCATATGACCCAGCCATCCCACTACTGGGCATTTACCCTGAAAAAACCATAATTGAAAAAGAGTCATGTACCACAATGTTTATCGCAGCACTATTTACAATAGCCAGGACAGGGAAGCAACCCTGGTGTACAGCAAAAGATGAATGGATAAAGAAGATGTGGCACATATATACAATGGAATATTGCTCAACCATAAAAATAAATGAAATTGAGTTATTTGCAGTGAGGTGGATGGACCTAAAGTCTGTCATACAGAGTGAAGTAAGAAAGAGAAAAACAAATACTGTATGCTAACACATATATGTGGAATCTAAAAAGAGAATTGTTCTGATGAACCTAAGGGCAGGACAGGAATAAAGACGCAGAGGTAGAGAATGGACTTGAGGTCGTGGGGAGGGGGAAGGTTAAGCTGGGACAAATTGGGAGAGTAGCATTGACATATATACACTATCAAATGTAAAATAGATAGCTGGTGGGAAGCAGCCACATAGCACAGGGAGATCAGCTCCATGCTTTGTGTCCACCTAGAGGGGTGGGATAGGGAAGATGGGAGGGAGAAGCAAGAGGGAGGGGATATGGGGATATATGTATACCTATAGCTCATTCACTATATGTATTCATAGTGTTTCTGGTTCACAGCAGAACCTAACACAACATTGTAAACCAATTATACTCTATAAAGATGTTTTAAAAATATATATATATGTATCTAAAAAATTAAAAAGTAAAAAATAAAAGGAGACACCATTGTCTCCACATCTAAATATTCATCATGTGAATAAAAATAACACTATAAACAAACTTTAATTAAATTAAAATTAATGTATATACATACAATTGTTTATAGCATTTATTGCTGTGATAAATTTTAAGCTGATTCAAACATCCAATCCTGTATTACAGTATGCACTGAAGCAATAATTTATAGATCTACATAATTTTTCAATTGAGGAGCATTTATTGAACAAATAGAGAATATTCCAATATATAGAAAAGAAACTCTTTTCTCTCATTGAGTGAAACCAAACAGTATATGCTAATTCAAGCTATCTAACAGTGGGGCATATAACTTCATAGTACATACTTACTCTAGAAATAAATAGTGTGTACTTAAGAAAGATCGCATTGCTTTTTTGTCTAGGATTTTTAGTGAGAATATTTATAATTTGTCTACCATCTGTATTCAAGGACCTTTATCGGTATTATGCTCAGCCATAATATTATATCACTTTATGTAAATATTCATTTATTGTTTGTGATAAAAACCTGTAATTTCTGAATGAAATATTCCATGTGCAGTATTAAGCAGTACTTACATTTTAGCAAGTTCATCTAATGGTGGTTACTGTAAACATTGACTGTGACTCTCATATCATACTGCTCACAAGAAAGAATAAATCTTGCCAATTTCTCTGGAGACAAGAGGAACTGATGCAAATTTTGTATTGCTGAGGAAATATCCAATATAGTGTGTTCAATCCAGAAGAGAGCAACGATCATGAATTTAAGGTCTAGAGTCAAGTAGCTCTGAACTGTACTTGTTATTTATTTGAACTGGGGGAAATTACTTAATTTTTCTGTGCCACAATTTCCTCTTCAGAGAATTAGGAGTAAATCCTCATTATTCTTTTAGTAAGAATTAAAGGAGGTAATAAACATGATTTGCATAGCACAGAACCTGGTACTGAGTAGAGCCAAGGTAACTCTTAGCCATTGCTCGTTAGCTCATTAACTATATCATTTGGTCACTGGCATTAAGAAAACCTTTATATTTTATGTTGATTCTTAATATTTTTATTGAGCTATAATTAACATATAACATTGTAATAGCATCAGGCTTACAACATAATGATTTGGTGTAGGTATATATTGTGAGATGACCACCAAAATAAGTCTGGTTAGTAGCCATACTACACATAGTTGCAAATTCTTTTTTTCCTTGTGCTGAGAACTTATAAGATCTACTTTCTTAGCAACTTTCAGATATGTAGTACTGTATTGTTAACTATAATTACTATGATATATATTACTTCCCAGGACCTTTTAATTTTATAACTGAAAGTTTTAGCCACCTTCACCCATTTCTTTTAGAATCCTATTTTCAATCTGTAAAAAAAAAAGGCAACTAATAATTCCTGCTTTTTCCACTCCACAGGTTAACTTTGAAAAGCGAACACAATAATGGATGCTTGAGGCATTCAGTAGTAATGAAAAGAGCTAGAGCTAGACAGACCTGACCTCAAATCCTGTTCCTGATGTCCTTGTCTTTGCCAGAAATTTCCTTACCTTGAGGATTTTAAATTAGCTAGTTTCTCTACCAGAATTATTTTCCGCCCATATAGTTCATCTCTCTGGCTTCTACTTATATTCAAGATCTCTTCTCAACTGTTACTAAGTTATACCTTCTTTAATTCCCTAACTTGAATATGGTTTTGATTTCTCATGACACTATTTATTTTGCTTTATAATATATCACAATATGTAATTATATATTGCTTGAATGAATATTTGTCTCTTCTGCTCACTCCATGAAGGCAAAGGTTATGTCCATGTATGTCACAGCTGTATCACCAGTTTCTAGTGTACAATAGGCTCTCAATATAGAATATAGAAAGAATTAACATAATGCCTTGAAACTTATAGCACTCACTGGAAATGATGGATGTTAATAATACTTACCTTGCAAGATTCTTTTTACCCTGAAAGTGATGTGTTTGCAATACCTTTCCTACAGTAGCTGTCAAAAAATTTAACTGTCATTATTAATGATATTGATAAGTAATTATTATTAATAAGTCATAGTATATAGTACAGTGCATTTTAAAATATTAAGTTATTTTTGTTCTGTTGAAATGGGTAGGGTCATACAAAGGGAACACAAACATAAATATGATTGGTCTTCTATAGTACAGATTTAAAATGTTTTATTTGGGGGGAAATTTTCAAGGAGAGATGTAACAGAATGCAGTAGATCCACTGAACTGTTATTGTCTTGAAGAGGAGTGCTCAGGCTGAATTGGACACACCATGGGGAAGGTGTTAGTGGAAAACTCTCTACATATCATGGGAGGTCAGGAATAATTTAGACAACTATATAACAAACGATGCTTCTTAGCCTAGCAAGCACCCTTGTTAGAAATAGGGAGCCTTCAGAGCCCATTACTTGTTTTCAATCTTTTCTTCCATTGAATGAACTCAATCCTGATTCTACAAAATTTAAAAAGGTGAGGAGAAAATTAGCCATCAATGCCTATGCCAGTTATTCTTTCATAAATGGGAAAATATTTCAGAATTCTCAGTGGGGAAGGTTCTGGATTATTATTCATGGTGTCTGACTTACTTTAGTTCTTTCCTTTTATCTCCCCAACTTGGTCATCCAGAGTTCTTTTTCCAAATAACTGTCTTAATATATATTTTAATCGTTGACAACACTAAATACCATACTTAACTATCACAGAAATGCTCACTGCATGTTTCCTGAATGCAGTAAGTGTGGGTCATTCAGGGAGGCAATACTGTAATGGTTCCACTTTGGAGTGGGACAGACCAGAGTGCGAGCACCAGTTTCTGTTTTCCAGCTTCTTGACCGTGGAAAATTAAGCTTCTGTTTCTTCATTTATTGACTGATTTATTGATTTAACATCTTTATTAGAGTATAATTGCTTTACATGGTCTGTTAGTTTCTGCTGTATCACAAAGTGAATCAGCTATACATATACATATATCCCCATATCCCCTCCCTCTTGCGTCTCCCTCCCATCTTCCCTATCCCACCCCTCTAGGTGGACACAAAGCATGGAGCTGATCTCCCTGTGCTATGTGGCTGCTTCCCACCAGCTATCTGTTTTACATTTGATAGTGTATATATGTCAATGCTACTCTCCCAATTTGTCCCAGCTTAACCTTCCCCCTCCCCATGACCTCAAGTCCATTCTCTACCTCTGCATCTTTATTCCTGTCCTGCCCTTAGGTTCATCAGAACAATTCTCTTTTTAGATTCCACATATATGTGTTAGCATACAGTATTTATTTTTCTCTTTCTTACTTCACTCTGTATGACAGACTTTAGGTCCATCCACCTCACTGCAAATAACTCAATTTCATTTATTTTTATGGTTGAGCAATATTCCATTGTATATATGTGCCACATCTTCTTTATCCATTCATCTTTTGCTGTACACCAGGGTTGCTTCCCTGTCCTGGCTATTGTAAATAGTGCTGCGATAAACATTGTGGTACATGACTCTTTTTCAATTATGGTTTTTTCAGGGTAAATGCCCAGTAGTGGGATGGCTGGGTAACATGGTAGTTCGATTTTTAGATTTTTAAGGAACCTCCATAATGTTCTCCATAGTGGCTGTATCAATTTACATTCCCAGCAACAGTGCAAGAGGGTTCCCTTTTCTCCACACCCTCTCCAGCATTTATTGTTTGCAGATTTCTTGATGATGGCCATTCTGACTGGTGTGAGGTGATACCTCATTGTAGTTTTGATTTTCATTTCTCTAATATTAGTGATGTTGAGCATCCTTTCATGTGTTTGTTGGAAATCTGTATATCTTCTTGGAGAAATACCTATTTAGGTCTTCTGCCCATTTTTGTATTGGGTTGTTTGTTTTTTTGATACTGAGATGCATGAGCTGCTTGTATATTTTGGAGATTCATGCTTTGTTAGTTGCTTTGTTTGCAAATATTTTATCCCATGCTAAGGGTTGTCTTTTCGTCTTGTTTATGGTTTCCTTTGCTGTGCAAAAGCTTTTAAGTTTCATTAGGTTCCATTTGTTTATTTTTGTTTTTATTTCCCTTTCTCTAGGAGGTGGGTCAAAAAGCATATTGCTGTGATTTATGTCATAGAGTGTTCTGCCTATGTTTTCCTCTAAGAGTTTTATAGTGTCTAGACTTACATTTAGGTCTTTAATCCTTTTTTTTTTTTTAATGTTGAGCCTTCTTTTAATTTATTTATTTTTATTTTTGGCTGTGTTGTGTCTTCGTTTCTGTGAAAGGGTTTTTTCTAATGTGGCAAGCGGGGGCCACTCTTCATCGCGGTGCGTGGGCCTCTCACTGTTGCGGCCTCTCTTGTTGCGGAGCACAGGCTCCAGACGCACAGGCTTAGTAGTTGTGGCTCACGGGCCTAGTTGCTCTGTGGCATGTGGGATCTTCCCAGACCAGGGCTCGAACCCGTGTCTCCTTCATTAGCAGGCAGATTCTCAACAACTGTGCCACCAGGGAAGCCCTCTTTAATCCATTTTGAGTTTATTTTTCTGTATGGTGTTAGGGAGTGTTCTAATTCCATTCTTTTACATGTAGCTGTCCAATTTTCCCAGCACCACTTATTGAAGAGACTTTTTTTTTTTCCAATGTATATTCTTGCCTCCTTTATCAAAGATAACGTGACCATATGTGTGTAGGTTTATCTCGGCTTTCTGTCTTGTTCCATTTATCTATATTTCTGTTTTTGTGCCAGTACCACACTCTCTTGATTACTGTAGCTTTGTAGTATAGTTGGAAGTCAGGGAGCCTGATGCCTCCAGCTCTGTTTTTCTTTCTCAAGATTGCTTTGGTATTTGGGGTCTTTTTGTTTCCATACAAATTGTGAAATTTTTTGTTCTAGTTCTGTGGAAAATGCCATTGGTAATTTGATAGGGATTGCATTGAAGCTGTAGATTGCTTTGGGGAGTATAGTCATTTTCCCAATGTTGATTCTTCCAATCCAAGAACATGGTATATTTCTCCATCTGTTTGTATCATCTTTAATTTCTTTCATCAGTGCCTTATAGTTTTATGCATACAGGTCTTTTGTCTCCTTAGGTAGGTTTATTCCTAGGTGTTTTATTCTTTTTGTTACAATGGTAAATGGAAATGTTTCCTTAATATCTCTTTCAGATTATTCATCATTAGTGTATAGGAATGCAAGAGATTTCTGTGCATTAATTTTGTGTCCTGCTACTTTACCAAATTCATTGATTAGCTCTGGTAGTTTACTGGTAGCATCTTTAGGATTCTCTATGTATAGTATCATGTCATCTGCAAATAGTGACAGTTTTACTTCTTTTCCAATTTGGATTTCTTTATTTCTTTTTCTTCTCTGATTGCTGTGGCTCAAACTTCCAAAACTATATTGACCAATAGTGGTGAGAGTGGGCAACCTTGTCTTGTTCTTGATCTTAGTGTAAATCGTTTCAGTTTTTCAGCATTGAGAATGTTGTTGGCTGTGGGTTTGTCATATATGGCCTTTATTATGTTGAGGTAAGTTCCCTCTATGCCTACTTTCTGGAGGGTTTTTATCATAAATCGGTGTTGAATTTTGTTGAAAGCTTTCTCTGCATCTATTGAGATGATCATGTGGTTTTTCTCCTTCAATTTGTTGATATGGTTTATCACATTGTTTGACTGGTGTATATTGAAGAATCCTTGCATCCCTGAGGTAAACCCCACGTGAACATGGTGTATGATCCTTTTATTTATTTTATTTTTTTAAATTTTATTTTATTTATTTTTTTATTTTTTTAACATCTTTATTGGGGTATAATTGCTTTACAATGGTGTGCTAGTTTCTGCTTTATAACAGAGTGAGTCACTTATACATATATATATGTTCCCATATCTCTTCCCTCTTTGTCTCCCTCCCTCCCCCCCTCGTATCCCCCCCCTCCAGACAGCCACAAAGAACCGAGCCGGTTTCCCTGTGCCATGCGGCTGCTTCCCACTGGCTCTCTACCTTACGTTTGTTAGTATATATATGTCCATGTCTCTCTCTCGCCCTAACACACCTCACCCTTCCCCCTCCCCATATCCTCAAGTCTGTTCTCCAGTAGGTCTCTGTCTTTATTCCTGTTTTACCCCTAGGTTCTTCATAACATTTTTTTTTCTTAAATTCCATATATATGTGTTAGCATACGGTATTTGTCCTTCTCTTTCTGACTTACTTCACTCCGTATGACAGACTCTAGATCTATCCACCTCATTACAAATAGCTCAATTTCGTTTCTTTTTATGGCTGAGTAATATTCCATTGTATATATGTGCCACATCTTCTTTATCCATTCATCCGACGACGGGCACTTAGGTTGTTTCCATCTCCGGGCTATTGTAAATAGAGCTGCAATGAACATTTTGGTACATGACTCTTTCTGAATTCTGGTTTCCTCAGGGTATATACCTAGTAGTGGGATTGCTGGGTCATATGGTAGTTCTATTTGTAGTTTTTTAAGGAACCTCCATACTGTTCTCCATAGTGGCTGAACCAATTCACATTCCCACCAGCAGTGCAAGAGTGTTCCCTTTTCTCCACACCCTCTCCAGCATTTATTGTTTCTAGATTTTTTGATGATGGCCATTCTGACTGGTGTGAGATGATATCTCATTGTAGTTTTGATTTGCATTTCTCTAATGATTAATGATGTTGAGCATTCTTTCATGTGTTTGTTGGCAGTCTGTATATCTTCTTTGGAGAAATGTCTATTTAGGTCTTCTGCCCATTTTTGGATTGGGTTGTTTATTTTTTTGTTATTGAGCTGCATGAGCTGCCTGTAAATTTTAGAGATTAATCCTTTGTCAGTTGATTCATTTGCAAATATTTTCTCCCATTCTGAGGGCTGTCTTTTGGTCTTGTTTATGGTTTCCTTTGCTGTGCAAAAGCTTTGAAGTTTCATTAGGTCCCATTTGTTTATTTTTGTTTTTATCTCCATTACTCTAGGAGATGGGTCAAGAAGGATCTTGCTGTGATTTATGTCATAGAGTGTTCTGCCTATGTTTTCCTCTAAGAGTTTGATAGTTTCTGGCCTTACATTTAGGTCTTTAATCCATTTTGAGCTTATTTTTGTGTATGGTGTTAGGGAGTGATCTAATCTCATACTTTTACATGTACCTATCCAATTTTCCCAGCACCACTTATTGAAGAGGCTGTCCTTTCTCCACTGTATATTCCTGCCACCTTTATCAAAGATAAGGTGACCATATGTGCATGGGTTTATCTCTGGGCTTTCTATCCTATTCCATTGATCTATCTTTCTGTTTTTGTGCCAGTACCATACTGTCTTGATTACTGTAGCTTTGTAGTATAGTCTGAAGTCAGGCAGCCTGATTCCTCCAGCTCCATTTTTTGTTCTCAAGATTGCTTTGGCTATTCGGGGTCTTTTGTGTTTCCATACAAATTGTGAAATTTTTTGTTCTAGTTCTGTGAAAAATGCCAGTGGTAGTTTGATAGGGATTGCATTGAATCTATAGATTGCTTTGGGAAGTAGAGTCATTTTCACAATGTTGATTCTTCCAATCCAAGAACATGGTATATCTCTCCATCTGTTTGTATCATCTTTAATTTCTTTCATCAGTGTCTTATAATTTTCTGCATACAGGTCTTTTGTCTCCTTAGGTAGGTTTATTCCTAGATATTTTATTCTTTTTGTTGCAATGGTAAATGGGAGTGTTTTCTTGATTTCACTTTCAGATTTTTCATCATTAGTATATAGGAATGCCAGAGATTTCTGTGCATTAATTTTGTATCCTGCTACTTTACCAAATTCATTGATTAGCTCTAGTAGTTTTCTGGTAGCATCTTTAGGATTCTCTATGTATAGTATCATGTCATCTGCAAACAGTGACAGCTTTACTTCTTCTTTTCCGATTTGGATTCCTTTTATTTCCTTTTCTTCTCTGATTGCTGTGGCTAAAACTTCCAAAACTATGTTGAATAAGAGTGGTGAGAGTGGGCAACCTTGTCTTGTTCCTGACCTTAGTGGAAATGCTTTCAGTTTTTCGCCATTGAGGATGATGTTGGCTGTGGGCTTGTCATATACGGCCTTTATTATATTGAGGAAAGTTCCCTCTACACCTACTTTCTGCAGGGTTTTTATCATAAATGGGTGTTGAATTTTGTCAAAAGCTTTCTCTGCATCTATTGAGATGATCATATGGTTTTTCTCCTTCAATTTGTTAATATGGTTAATCACATTGATAGATTTGCGTATATTGAAGAATCCTTGCATTCCTGGAATAAACCCCACTTGATCATGGTGTATGATCCTTTTAATGTGCTGTTGGATTCTGTTTGCTAGTATTTTGTTGAGGATTTTTGCATCTATGTTCATCAGTGATATTGGCCTGTAGTTTTCTTTCTTTGTGACATCCTTGTCTGGTTTTGGTATCAAGGTGATGGTGGCCTCGTAGAATGAGTTTGGGAGTGTTCCTCCCTCTGCTATATTTTGGAAGAGTTTGAGAAGAATAGGTGTTAGCTCTTCTCTAAATGTTTGATAGAATTCGCCTGTGAAGCCATCTGGTCCTGGGCTTTTGTTTGTTGGAAGATTTTTAATCACAGTTTCAATTTCAGTGTTTGTGATTGGTCTGTTCATATTTTCTATTTCTTCCTGATTCAGTCTTGGCAGTTTGTGCATTTCTAAGAATTTGTCCATTTCTTCCAGATTGTCCATTTTATTGGCATAGAGTTGCTTGTAGTAATCCCTCATGATTTTTTGTATTTCTGCAGTGTCAGTTGTTACTTCTCCTTTTTCATTTCTGATTCTATTGATTTGAGTCTTCTCCCTTATTTTCTTGATGAGTCTGGCTAATGGTTTATCAATTTTGTTAATCTTCTCAAAGAACCAGCTTTTAGTTTTATTGATCTTTGCTATTGTTTCCTTCATTTCTTTTTCATTTATTTCTGATCTGATTTTTATGATTTCTTTCCTTCTGCTAACTCTGGGGTTTTTTTGTTCTTCTTTCTCTAATTGCTTGAGGTGCAAGGTTAGGTTGTTTATTCGAGATGTTTCCTGCTTCTTAAGGTGGGCTTGTATTGCTATAAACTTCCCTCTTAGAACTGCTTTTGCTGCATCCCATAGGTTTTGGGTCGTTGTATCTCCATTGTCATTTGTTTCTAGGTATTTTTTAATTTCCTCTTTGATTTCTTCAGTGATCACTTCGTTACTAAGTAGTGTATTGTTTAGCCTCCATGTGTTTGTATTTTTTACTGCTCTTTTCCTATAATTGATATCTAATCTCATGGCGTTGTGGTCGGAAAAGATACTTGATATAATTTCAATTTTCTTAAATTTACCAAGGCTTGATTTGTGACCCAAGATATGATCTATCCTGGAGAATGTTCCATGAGCACTTGAGAAAAATGTGTATTCTGTTGTTTTTGGATGGAGTGTCCTATAAATATCAATTAAGTCCATCCTGTTTAATGTATCATTTAAAGCTTGTGTTTCCTTATTTATTTTCATTTTGGATGATCTGTCCATTGGTGAAAGTGGGGTGTTGAAGTCCCCTACTATGAATGTGTTACTGTCGATTTCCCCTTTTATGGCTGCTAGTTTTTGCCTTATGTATTGAGGTGCTCCTATGTTGGGTGCATAAATATTTACAATTGTTATATCTTCTTCTTGGATCGATCCCTTAATCATTATGTAGTGTCCTTCTTTGTCTCTTCTGATAGTCCTTATTTTAAAGTCTATTTTGTCTGATATGAGAATTGCTACTCCAGCTTTCTTTTGGTTTCCATTTGCATGGAATATCTTTTTCCATCCCCTTACTTTCAGTCTGTATGTGTCTCTAGGTCTGAAGTGGGTCTCTTGTAGACAGCATATATATGGGTCTTGTTTTTGTATCCATTCAGCCAATCTGTGTCTTTTGGTGGGAGCATTTAGTCCATTTACATTTAAGGTAATTATCGATATGTATGTTCCTATTCCCATTTTCTAAATTGTTTTGGGTTCGTTATTATAGGACTTTTCCTTCTCTTGTGTTTTTGTCTAGAGAAGTTCCTTTAGCATTTGTTGTAAAGCTGGTTTGGTGGTGCTGAACTCTCTCAGCTTTTGCTTGTCTGTAAAGGTTTTAATTTCTCCATCAAATCTGAATGAGATCCTTGCTGGGTAGAGTAATCTTGGTTGCAGGTTTTTCTCCTTCATCACTTTCAGTATGTCCTGCCACTCCCTTCTGGCTTGTAGAGTTTCTGCTGAGAGATCAGCTGTTAACCTTATGGGGATTCCCTTGTGTGTTATTTGTTGTTTTTCCCTTGCTGCTTTTAATATGCTTTCTTTGTATTTAGTTTTTGACAGTTTGATTAATATGTGTCTTGGCGTATTTCTCCTTGAATTTATCCTGTATGGGACTCTCTGTGCTTCCTGGACTTGATTAACGATTTCCTTTCCCATATTAGGGAAGTTTTCAACTATAATCTCTTCAAATATTTTCTCAGTCCCTTTCTTTTTCTCTTCTTCTTCTGGAACCCCTATAATTCGAATGTTGGTGCGTTTAATGTTGTCCCAGAGGTCTCTGAGACTGTCCTCAGTTCTTTTCATTCTTTTTTCTTTATTCTGCTCTGCAGTAGTTATTTCCACTATTTTATCTTCCAGGTCACTTATCCGTTCTTCTGCCTCATTTATTCTGCTATTGATCCCATCTAGAGTATTTTTCATTTCATTTATTGTGTTGTTCATCATTGTCTGTTTCATCTTTATTTCTTCTAGGTCCTTGTTAACTGCTTCTTGCATTTTGTCCATTCTATTTCCAAGATTTTGGATCATCTTTACTATCATTATTCTGAACTCTTTTTCAGGTAGACTGCCTATTTCCTCTTCATTTGTTAGGTCTGGTGGGTTTTTATCCTGCTCCTTCATCTGCTGTGTGTTTTTCTGTCTTCTCATTTTGCTTATCTTACTGTGATTGGGTTCACCTTTTTGCAGGCTGCAAGTTCGTAGCTCCCGTTGTTTTTGATGTCTGTCTCCAGTGGCTAAGGTTGGTTCAGTGCGTTGTGTAGGCTTCCTGGTGGAGGGGACTAGTGGCTGTGTTGTGGTGTATGAGGCTAGATCTTGTCTCTCTAGTGGGCAGGTCCACGTCTGGTGGTGTGTTTTGGGGTGTCTGTGGACTTATTATGATTTTAGGCAGCCTCTCTGCTAGTGGGTGGGGTTGTGTTCCTGTTTTGCTATATGGTTGGCATAGGTTGTCCAGCACTGTAGCTTGCTGGTCGTTGAGCGAAGCTGGGTGCTGGTGTTGAGATGGAGATCTCTGGGAGATTTTCGCCGTTTGATATTATGTGGGGCTGGGAGGTCTCTTCTTGACGAGTGTTCTGAAGTTGGCTCTCCCACCTCAGAGGCAGAGTCCTGACTCCTGGCTGGAGCAGCAAGAGCCTTTCATCCACTCGGCTCAGAATAAAAGGGAGAGAAAGTAGAGAGAATTAGTATAAGTAGGAGGAAATAGGAAAGAAAGAAAGAAAGAAAGAAAGAGAGGAGGGAAGGAAGGAAGGAGGGAAGGAAGAAAGAAAGAAAGAAGAAAAGAAAGGAAGAAGGCAAGAAGGAAAGAAAGGAGGGAGGGAGGGAGGAGGGAAGGAAGGAAGGAATGAGGGAAGGAAGGAAAAAATACAGAAAGAAAGAAGATACAGTAAAATAAAATAAAGTATAATAAAGTTATTGAATTAAAAAAATAATTATTTAGAGGAAAAAAAAAAGGGAAGGATAGAACCTTAGGACAAATGGTGGAAGCAAAGTTATAGAGACAAAATCTTACATAGAAGCATACACATATACCCTCACAAAAAGAGGTAAAGTGGAAAAAATCATAAAACTTGCTCTCCAAGTCCACCTCCTCAATTTGGGACGATTCGTTGTCTCAAAAAGGGAAGGAAGGAAGGAAAGATAGAAAGAAGGTAAAGTATAACAGAGTTCTTTAAATTAAAATTAATTATTAAGAAAAAAATTAAAAAAAAAAATGGTCGGATAGAACGCTGGGACAAATGGTGGAAGCAAACCTATACAGACAAGATCTCACACAGAAGCATACACATACACATTCACAAAAAGAGGAAAAGGGGAAAAAATCATAGATCTTGCTCTAGAAGTCCGCCTCCTCAATTTGGGATGATTCGCTGTCTATTCATGTATTCCACAGAGGCAGGGTACATCAAATTGATTGTGTAGCTTTAATCCGCTGTTTCTGAGGCTGCTGGGAGAGATTTCCCTTTTTCTTCTTTGTTCTCACAGCTCACAGGGGCTCAGCTTTCGACTTGGCCCTGCCTCTGCGTGTAGGTCGCTGGAGGGCGTCTGCTTTTTGCTCAGACAGGACGGCGTTAAAGGAGCCGCTGACTCGGGGGCTCTGGCGCTCTCAGGCCGGGGGCAGGGAGGGGCACGGAGTGCGGAGCGGTCCTGCGGCGGCAGAAGTCGGCGTGACGTTGCCCCAGCCTGAGGCCCGCCGTGTGTTCTCCCTGAGAAATTGTCCCTGGATCCCGGGAACCTGGCAGTGGCGGGCTGCACAGGCTCCCCGGAAGAGGGGTGGGGGCAGTGACCTGTGCT
>NW_006774075.1:4502292-4519893 GCF_000442215.2 Lipotes vexillifer
CCCCCCGTGTATGATCCTTTTAATGTGCTGCTGAATTCTGTTTGCTAGTATTTTGTTGAGGATTTTTGCGTCTATGTTAATCAGTGATATTGGCCTGTTGTTTTTTGTGTGTGTGTGTGTGACATCTTTTTCAGTTTTTGGTATCATGGTGATGGTGGCCTCGCAGAATGAGTTCAGGAGTTTCCTCCCTCTGCTGTAATTTAGAAGAGTTTGAGAAGGACAGATGTTAGGTCTTCTCTAAATATTTGATAGAATTCGCCTGTGAAGCCATCTGGTCCTGCAGTTTCGTTTGTTGGAAGATTTTTAAATACAGTTTCATCTTCAGTGCTTGTGTTTGGTCTGTTTAAATTTTCTATTTCTTCCTGGTTCAGTCTCGGAAGTTTGTGCTTTTCTAAGAATTTGTCCATTTCTTCCAGGTTGTTCATTTCATTGGCATATAGTTGCTTGTAGTAATCTCTCATGATCCTTTGTGTTTTTGCAGTGTCAGTTGTTATTTCTCCCTTTCCATTTCTGCTTCTATTGATCTGAGTCTTCCCCCTTTTTTTCTTGATGAGCCTGGCTAATGGTTAATCAATTTTGTTTATCTTCTCAAAGATCCAGCTTTTAGTTTTATTGATCTTTACTATCATTTTCTTCATTTCTTTATGATTTATTTCTGATGTGATCTTTATGATTTCTTTCCTTCTGCTAACTTTGGGGTTTTTTTGTTCTTCTTTCTCTAATTGCTTTAGGTGTAAGGTTAGGTTGTTTATTTGAGATGTTTCTTATTTCTTTAGATTGGGTTGTATTGCTCTAAACTTCCCTCTTAGAACTGCTTTTGCTGCATCGCATAGGTTTTGGGTCATTGTGTTTTCATTGTCATTTGTTTCTAGGTATTTTTTGATTTCCTCTTTTATTTCTTCAGTGATCTCTTGGTTATTTAGTATTGTATTGTTTAGCCTCCATGTGTTTGTATTTTTTACAGTTGTTTTCTTCAACTGATATCTAGTCTTATAGCGCTGAGGTTGGAAAGATTCTTGATACAATTTCCATTTTCTTAAATTTACCAGGGCTTCATTTGTGACCCAAGGTAGGATCTATCCTGGAGAATGTTCCATGAGTACTTGAGAAGAAATTGTATTCTGTTGTGTTTGGATGGAATGTCTTATAAATATCAATTAAGTCTATCTTGTTTAATGTGTCATTTAAACTTTGTGTTTCCTTATTTATTTTCATTTTGGATGATCTGTACATTGGTGAACCTGGGGTGTTAAAGTCCCCTACTGTTATTGTGTTTCTGTCGATTTCCCCTTTTATGGCTGTGACCATCTGACTTATCTATTGAGGAGCTCCTATGTTGCGTGCATAAATATGTACAATTGTATAACTTCTTCTCAGATTGATCCCTTGATCATTATGCAGTGTCCTTCTTTGTCTCTTATAATAGTCTTTATTTTGAGGTCTCTTCTCTCTGATATGAGAATTGCTACTCCAGCTTTCTTTTGATTTCTATTTGTATGGAATTTCCTTTTCCATCCCTTCACTTTCAGTCTGTATGTTTCCCTAGGTCTGGAGTAGGTGTCCTGTAGACAGCATATGTATGGGTCTTGTTTTTTAATCCATTCAGCCAGTCTGTGTCTTTTGGTTGGAGCATTTAATCTATTTACATTTAAGGTGATTATCAATATGTATGTTTCTATTACCATTTTCTTAATTGTTTTGGGTTTGTTATTGTAGGTCTTTTCCTTCTGTTGTGTTTCCTGCCTAGGGAAGTTTCTTTAGCATTTGCTGTAAAGCTGGTTTGGTGGTGGTGAATTCTCTTAGCTTTTGCTTTTCTGTAAAGGTTTTAATTTCTCTTTAAAAATGGAATGAGATCCTTGCTGGGTAGAGTAATCTTGCTTGTAGGTTTTTCCCTTTCATCACTTTAAATATGTCCTGCCACTCCCTTATGGCTTGCAAAATTTCTGCTGGAATTTCAGCTGTTAATCTTTTGGGGATTCCCTTGTATGTTATTTGTTGCTTTTCCCTAGCTGCTTTTAATATTTTTTCTTTGTATTTAATTTTTGATAGTTTAATTAATATGTGTCTTGGCATGTTTCTCCTTGATTTTTCCTGTATTTGACTCTCTGAGCTTCCTGGACTAGCTTGACTATTTCCTTTCCCATGTTAGGGAAATTTTCAACTATAATCTCTTCAAATATTTTCTCAGACCCTTTCTTTTTCTCTTCTTCTTCTGGGACCCCTATAATTCTATTGTTGGTGCGTTTAATGTTGTCCTGGAGGTCTCTGAGACTGTCTTCAATTCTTTTCATTCTTTTATCTTTATTCTGCTCTGCCATAGTTACTTCCACTATGTTGTCTTCCAGGTCACTTATCCTTCCTTCTGCCTCAATTATTCTGCTATTGATCCCTTAGAGAATTTTAAATTTCATTTATTGTGTTGTTCATCATTGTTTGCTTGCTCTTCAAGGTCCTTTTTAAATGTTTCTTGTATTTTCTCCATTCTATTTCCAAGATTTGGGATCATCTTTACTATTATTACTCTGAATTCTTTTTCAGGTGGACTGCCTATTTCCTGTTCATTAATTTGGTCTGGTGGGTTTTTACCTTGCTGCTTCATCTGCTGTGTGTTTCTCTGTCTTTTCATTTTTCTTAACTTACTGTGTTTGGGGTCTCCTTTTCACAGGCTGAGGGTTCGTATCTCCTGTTGTTTTTGGTGTCTGCCCCCAGTGTCTGAGGTTGGTTCAGTGGGTTGTGTAGGCTTCCTGGTGGAGGAGACACGTGCCTGTGTTCTGATGGATGAGGCTGGATCTTGTCTTTCTGGTGGTCTGGTGGTGTGTTTCGGTGTTTCTATGAATTTATTATGATTTTAGGCAGGCTCTCTGCTAATTGGTGAGGTTGTGTTACCGTCTTGCTTAGTTGTTTGGCATGGGGTGTCCAGCACTGGTGCTTGCTGGTCATTGAGTGGAGCTGGGTCTTAGCATTTAGTTGGAGATCTGTGGGCGAGCTCTCACCGATTGATATTACGAGGGGCCGAGAGGTCTCTGGTGGACCAATGTCCTAAACTCGGCTCTTCCACCTCAGAGGCTCAGGCCTGACCCCTGGCCAGAGCACCAAAACTCTGTCAGGCACATGGCAGTCTCCCACTGAATCTCAGGTCTTCTTTTAGAGTGATCTCCGTACAGGATCTCCAAACTCCAGAACTCCACACTCCAGAGGCCCTTCTTTCAACGTGCTGCCTCTCCCCTCTGCCTATTTCTTCATTTATAATGATGACAATAATACCCAATTCTTAGGATTAAATGTGAATTAAAATAGAAAAAGTATTTTTAATGCTTAATAATATAAATGCATATGATAAGTAAAAATAAATGTAGGCAGTCACTATTAGTTTTCACTCTGCTATTATCAGTTTTTAGATATTAGTATAACTCAGGAATCTGAGTGTAGGATTTGAAAGATGAATTTCCCTGAGGAAGGGGAGTACATTGGAAAGGAAAAGTGAAGCAAGGGAACCCAGACAGATTGGTAACAAGAGCAGGAGGTTTGGAATTGATTTAGTAATTGGGACATAGTATGGAGTTTGTGGACTCTAAAAATATGTAGCTAAACAGATGTACTTTAATAAGGCAGAAATGTCTCTTCTCAACTATTAATGCCAAGTTACCTTTGTGGAACGATTGTGAAATTGAATGACCTTTAGGTCAATTTTTTGTTAGCTTCAGACACCAATCATGATGATATTTCTCATATTATTTTACCAATTTTTTCTGTCCCAGATATAGGCAAAGAAAATTTTAACTATTATTATGTTAAATTCACTTAAAAAGAAAAGGCATCCTACTCATTTGTGTTCTCAAGAACTGTTTTACTTTGGATGAAGTAATTCAAGCAGGTCTGCAGTTTTCCAGCTTCATGTTGTTTTAGCTTCAACAGTTAACACCTCAGAACAATAATGAATATAATAGGGGCTGTTATTCAGCATATAATGAAAAAGAATCTCTGTGTCATTAATTTTTATATTATGATGGTTAAAATTGTGATTTCTAGAATAAATGCCCTTATTTTCCATTAAGCAAATTACTTGACATATCTAACCATCACTTCACTCGTTAGTAAATAGAAATGATAAAAGCATCGTTGTGTTGGTTTTTAGTGACAATCAAATTAGGAAATGTATGTAAAGTGCCTGGCATTTAGCACATAAATAAATTTTTGGCCATATTACCTACAGGATTCTTTCACATTGATCATTAATTAAGATAATACATTGAAGCAAACATAACTCATATCCTTATTTATAGAAAAGGAAACTGAGATTTAGAAATTTTATCTTATTATTGGTCTTATTTATAGGAGGTGGCCAAAACAAGAATTGACTCAGGTATAAAAAAAAAATCAAGATCCCATGATTTTTCCACTTTAGTACCAACTGTGTGTGTGTGTGTGTGTGTGTGTGTGTGTGTGCGTGCATGTGTGTGTGTTTTGCTTTCTTTGTGTACTTGAAACAGTGAATCAATAGTTGACAAGTCAGTTAGTGGGAAGAGTAAAGGAGGGGAATATATTAATAATTTAGTTCACTTCAAATTTTATTGCATGCCTAGTATAAGGAATGGAATAAATATCTGAATCACATAACATCCTTGATCAAAAAAATCCCATTGTCCATTGTGGGAAATAGACATTTATAGCATAGAATAATAAGCACAATATGTGTTCCTGGAACAGAATTGCCAAATGGAAACAAGAGGTTCACTGTCGGGGAGGCATAGTTGGAAGGATGGAGCGTGTGTCTTCTGAGAAGAGTCATGGAGAAGGTGTGCTAAAGCAATATTTAAAGGAGGGACAGAGTTTCCCACATGAAGGGTCATCCCAGATGGTGGGAAAAATTGCCAAGAAATAGAGGAACATGGTGATTTTAAAAATAAGAAGAAGCTCAACATCATCAGAATTAAAACTTGGAAATTTGGCAGAAATGGTAAAAAGGAGTAAGACTCAGGCCAACAGGGGACAGAACTTAAAAGACCCTTTACAGAAATACAAGTAAGATCTACTGAGAGAATGTGGATACTCCTAGTGGAGAAAAGGGTAAATTTTCTTTCTCTCTGCCTCAGAAATTTTCAAGCAAGAAAGGAGTCCTAATCATGGACTCAGGCTGCTCTGTCACTGATGTTGGAAAACTTCAGGAGTATAAAGTTAGAGTCCGTTGTGCCTCATGACAAGAAAGTCTGTTTCTTTGATTTACCACCTGAGATTAAGCTACCTTGTTTTACCTCTTGAGCATCATTCGGGGAATTAATGGTGCAATGCTGGGCATATGGATGCTGATGACAGAGAAATATCCCACCTGTGAGAGAGCTCGCACAAGATAGAGTTAAATGGAATTTATATCGTCTCAATTCTACCTAGCATAATCTTGGGAGGTTGTGAAATCCCTTTTAGAGCACCAATTGTATAGAAGTCATCTAATTAAAAACCCACTAAATAATACTTGTTTTAGCTATTTCCTTAGCTTAATTGAATGTATGCCATTTACTTTTCAAGGACTTTTAACTACTGTCCCAGCTGAGCCTTTAAAAAACAGACGTTATTGTGACACAAGCTGGTAAGAGATCAGACACATTTCAGTTTACTGAGTAAATTAAACATGTAGGGCATTTAAAAATAAAAGCTTTTAACTGTACAGAAACTATCATACAATATTTCATAGCAGCACTTAAAACTAAGCGAGGTTGAGACAGAGACTCTGTCACTGGGGATGTTGACTCTGATAGAGTCCCATTTGGAACATGAAAATTCAGGCTCTACATCTCCAAGGGCTTCAGGCATACATCTGCTCCTTCACACCACTTAATGAATGTATCTGACTTCATCAATAGGTGCTTCTGAGACAAAGCATTCCTTTCCCAACAAACAGTGCTGCAGCTACATTCGTTCATATAATTCTTTATGTTTGTACGGAGATTACTGGCATGACAACAAGGCTTATTATTTTCAGAAGTGTGTGGGTGAGTTTGTGGGGAGAGAGTTAAATTTGAACTTCTTGATGTATGGTAAAGAAACATGCAGTCTTTTTAGAAATCATGTACCAACAAAAGGCAAAGATCAGATGAGCCCATCCTTCATGAAGCAACAAATCTGAGCTCTAATACAATTGATGGATTACTGTCTACAAGGAATGATAATAATACCTATGGTAAAAATTCTAACTAAATTAACTAAAAGACAGTCTCAGTGTGTATTTTTCACTATATCAAATATATAAGATTATTCAGAAGCACACAGTATGAAATTGTATTAGTGAAGAACTGGATGTGCTCTAAGATTAGTTTTGTTTTATGCCAAGTTTGTAGAAAATTGGTTGAGACTAAAATCACACTGTTCATTTGACTGAGTTGAAAATCTTCTCTAAATATAACAGGTCATTTAATGAAAAATAGTTATACACATGCAAGAACATATTGTGTGAGTTTTACATCTCATGCATCTTGGTTATTTTCTCAGCTCATCTTCAAACCACTCTTGTACCAGACTGAACTGTTAGGCTAAGTTGTATTGATGGCCAGTTGGTGCATTACAGAAACACAATAGATGTAAACACTGCTTTTAGGCTAAGTTGTATTGATGGCCAGTTGGTGTATTACAGAAACACAATAAATGTAAACACATAGATGTAAACTCATATGATGACATGGGTTAAGGCATTTAAAATGCTTTAAAGAAATGTTCATCTCCTGTCCCAGATTTCAGCATATGTCCCTAGGTCTTCATTCAGCTTACCTACCTGGATTCCTGCTTTAGTTTTTGGACTCCGAAAAATTTCTCTGTCTCTCTCTTTCTATTTTGTTCTTGTCATGTATTTTTAAAATGTGCCATATTTTAAATATGGCATCCTTATGTATTTTGTAATTTCTTTTGCAGTAATAAGATTTTTACATGGTAGTGCTCTTCATGCTTTCACAAATTGACCACCTATTTTCAACATATGAATTATTTTTTAGGTCTCAAAATGTAATATGACATCATGTGTTATTACAGAATGGTGTTCCAACATATATATTCAAATACTATATGCTCATATATAAGCTGCTAGTTTTAAAAGTAAACACTGTATCTCACTAAAATATAACAATTTTCATAATGTAACATATTGGTTGTATGTGACGTACTGAATTTATAATTTTCAAAAGAAACGTCTTAACAAGTCTGTGAAGAATTGAAAAATCTCTTTAGTAAAATGAACAGAGCACTTCCATTATAAACACATAATAAAAGACATTGTGTCTGTGGGTGGATTTAAGAATAGAAAGCTGGGGATGCAGAAAAGAAAGCCTACTTGGACCTTATGTTATTTACTGATGTTTCTTAAAGATTTAGGTTTTTTTTTTAAAGATATTAGAATTATTTTCTCAAAAGTTACTATACTACCAATCAAAGTAGTGCACTTAGTAGCAGTTTATTTTTTAATCATGTGACTATTTCAACAGATATTTTGATAAACTTCAGTAATCATTCATGATGAAAAGTTTGTAGCAAATTGAGGTTAGAAAGAAACTTCTTATTCTAATAAATATATATATATTTTAAAACTACAACCAACCTCCCACTCAAGTTTTAAATATTGAAAGGTTTTCTTTAAATTCACCAACAAGAAAAAGTTGTCCCATATCTCTACTTCTATTTCTCTTTGTACTGGAAGCCCCGACCTTCTCAGTAAGGCAACAAAAGCAAATAAATTTATAAGGACTGATAAAGGAGAATCAAAGTTGCTGTAATTTTCACATTATATTGTGTATAGAAAATTCAAAAAAATCAACACATATTACAAATGTTACAAGAATTTTGAAAGCTTGCTAAATACAAAATAATACAGAATAATCGACTTTATATATATCAACCAAAAAACCTAGTAAAAATTTTTTTAAGAAATATTAATATATTATAAAAATAAAACATATATGGTAATAAATACATAATGGGCAAGAACTAGAAAATTGTTATACTTAAAGGAGATGTGTTAGAGAATTAAATAAACCTATTGATATACCACATATGGATAGGAAGACTCAATATTTAAATATGTCAAGTCTCTTGAAATTGATTTATAATTTTAATGTAATCCCAACCCATTTGCAACACTTATTTTAGGAAAAAGCTGATTCTTAAATTTATATGAAGTCAACTGCAAAGCGTCAATACTTGCCAAGATATTCTGAAGGGGAAAAAAATGGATGGAGGACTTGTTCTACAAAATATCATTATATAGTATAAAGCTATGTAGATTCTGCAGAGTCGTATTGGTGCAGGGATAGACCATAGAGAGCCGGGAAATAGATCACACATACACAGATGCTTGGTATTTGGCAAGGGTCACTGAAGAGCAGCTAGGAAAACAGCGTGTTTTCAAAATTGATGCTACAATAATTGGGCATCCAGTGGGAATCATATGTCTTGGGGAAACACAAGACATCTGATTCCCACTCAAATTCATCCCAGGTAAACTAACTACCTAATTAAGAAAGGCAATACAAAAAGCATTAGAAGATAATATATGAGAGTATCTTTGAGACCTCAAGCTAGGAAAGTTTTCTTAAAACACAAAACATGCTACCAGTTAATAAAACCAACTACATTAAAATTGAGGGTACCTGTTTGTTAAAAGACTCCATATGCTGTTCATTAAGGGCAGCTGTCTTGAAGAGCTTATGTGTGAAACATATTAGATACAAAGATACAACAAATTAATAGGGGATATCCAAAAAAAATCAAACAAAAATATTGGGCAAACTAAACAGTTACCTCACATAGGTAGATATCCAAATTATTAATTTATGCCTAGAAAAATGTTGAACTCATTGCTAATTGGGGAAATGCACATTAAAATGACAACAGTGTACCACTTCAAGCATCCAACAGGTTAGAGAAACAAATACTGTATTTGAAAGTACTGTGTGTTGACAAATGTGGAGATATGGAAACCCTCCACTCTCCCATCCTTTTCTGTTGAGAAAGAAATTAATTCAAGCACTTTGGGAAAGAGGTGAGCATTGCCTAGTGAAATTGAAGACATGTATACTCTATTAAACATAGGTCAGGCTCCTGGGTACACACTCAAGAGAAAACTGTTTATGTACAAGAATGGTACAAAACAGTCAATAAAAGTTTTAAAAAAAGAAACAATTGAATATAAACTGATAGGGGAATAGAAAAATAAATTATCATGATTTACACAATTGAATACTATCCATCATTGAAAATGAATGAAATATATCTGTCAATACATATCAATGTTAATTAATCTCTAAAACATTTTGAGAAAAATGGCAACACAGAAGGATACGTAAATTTATAGTCCATTTATATAGTTTAGAAACATAACTTACGAAGACTTTATTTTCGTGGTTACATATTTTTTGGTGAAAATTTAAAAAGAAGTGAATTCACTGCTGAGATTCCCAAGATGTTTCAAATATTGGTAACATTTTTCTTAAGCTACATGTGAATATTTTAATATGTTTTATTGATATGTTATATAATATGCATTTGTTTTATGATTGAAAATTCAAAACTGTTTTGAAAAGTATGTTGGAAAAATAAGCTCACAAAATTGTATTAGGTTCAATTGGAACATTAAAACTATTATTAAATCTACTAATGCTAATATCTCAGTAAAATCTCAGTAACAATCTCCTTTAGTTATTTTAAAAGGCTGGAAACTGAAGCTGTTGTTTGGTCATTGTAGTTTTGTAGTTTTGCTTTGTTTTTCTTTACTGCCTATTTTCAGAAAAACATGTAAAGTATTGGAGCTTTATGTTTTCCAAAGCAATTTTCCACTGCATTTTTAAAAAGTTGTGATAGGCCATTAGAAGGATGGTTCTTGCCTTTTCCTTTGTGAATGACCACATCATGCTTTCTTATTTCATCATGAACAAAGTTATTTGGGGCTACCAGACTTCTACTTCAACAAAATTTCTCAACTCATCTCTTTTTGATTATGTTTACAATATTGAGAATGCAGTTGCTACAATCTAACAGGTTTCGTATTTTCATACTGAATTCAGCCAAAGACCTCTCCCAAAATACTTTTGGTTCTTAAAAAGATCTGCACTCTTCATTTACCTTCTTTCCCTTTTTTGTTCAAAAAGAGAATAGTTAATTAAATGGAAGGGGGCCTTGGTGACCCTAAACTGGTCACCAAGTTTCTGGTCAGAGGCTGCATCAGTCTGCTTTTATCTTCCTGACCATTTTCTGTACCTTCTAAAGAGTGCTTAGAGCCTGATTTTGCAACCCTACATTTTCTGCTTCTTAATCTCCTTCTATTACTGGGTTGTTGTTAGATAACCAGAAATGGAATTATTTTGCTAAATAAGACTTTTTTCTATTAATACTAATTTTATTTATAACTCAAAGTTCTGAGTTTATTTAGAGGCTTGTGTTTTATAATCCAGAAAGTTGTGGCCATTATGTAGACAGAACAGACTAATCCAACCTCTTAATGTTGGGAGAGAGCAATCTATATCAGCTGACCTTAAACTGGGGTCTGAGGAGTCCTGGAGGTCTCTGAGACACTTTCAAACAATCTGCAAGGTCAAAACTATTTTCATAATAATATTATGATGTCATTTGCATTTTTCATCCCCATTCTTTCATGAGTGTAAAGTAGAATTTTTCAGAGGTTAATGGCATGTGATAGCAGAACAGATCAAATGTAGAAGCAGATACGAAAATCAGCTTTCTCCTATTAAGTCAGACATTAAAGAGATTTATAAAATCAGAAAACAATGCCATATTCTTACTATTTTTGTTTTAGAAAATATACTTATTTTCATAAAAAGGAACCTGTATGTTAAGTAATATTTGCTCATTTTAAATGAAGTAATAAAGAGATATATTAACTCATTTCACATTTTAATTTAGCATAGAGTAAATAATAACATATAATTCACTTAAACTAAAACTCTTCAGTGTCCTTAGGTTATTTTTAGAGAGCAAATGGGTGCTGAAACCAACAAGTTTGAGAATTATTTGTCTTGAGTTACTTTTTTTATTTCTTGAGATTATATTGTTATACAATTATCTAGTCCAATAACACAGCTTGTAGTTTTTCTAAGGTTATGTGAACTCTCTTATTTTCTAGTTTCCCTGAGAATGCAAGAAGTTAAGGGTAATGGCGATAGACTTTTTAAAAATTTGAACACAAAAGGATGGATATTTTTTTCCATAGTATACTCTCATTGATTTGTGGTATTTGGTTAAATTTGATTTTTGGTCCCAGAAAGAACTTGAATTAGGTAATTGATTTTAATATTTTCAATTCTTTGCAGTATTCTTTTTAATGTTAATTTTTAAAGAGAAAATTGATTTTTAACATAATATATAAATTTATATTTTTTAATTGGAAGCAGAATTTATGTCCACAAGAATACAAACTTGATAAGATCAACAACAGTGATTTTTTTTTCCTTTAAATTATACAGGTATTTTCTCTATCAAGATATTTACATTTATGCTAAAGGAAAAAAAGGTATACTGCTAAATTTATAGTTTTAAATCTCAATAAATCTTACATATGTGTATACTCATATAACCAGCACTCAGATCAAGTTATTTAATATTTCCAAATATACCACATTTGACAATTCTTAAGCAATGAATCTTCCCAGGGATAACTTTTACTTTAAAAATATAGATAAGTTTTGCCTATTCTTAAATTTCACAGAATTGGAATGCAGCATTATATGCTTTTTTTGTATGGAATTTCTTTTGCTCAATATTATGTCAGTGATGCTTATCCTTATTGTTGAGAGTAGTAGTCTTTCTCATATTTTTACATTGTATGAGTATAGTACAGTGTACTTACCCATTCTAGTGTTGGGCTTTGGGTCATTTCAAATTTTAAGTTATTCTGAATAAAGCTGCTATGAACTCTTGTATAATTTGGTGGAAAAATGTGCTCATTTTTCTTGGAATAAAATTTGGGAATGTAATTCCTTGATCAGGTGATAGTTTTAGCAGACACTGGCAAACTCTTTTTGAAAGTGATTTAACTAATTTATATTTACCATCAGCAATCTAGTTGTTCTACATCTTTGGCTACCCTTGGCATTGTCTAGCTTTTAAATTTTAGTCATCCTGTTGTGTGTGTGTCATGGTACCTTGTAGTTATTTTAATTTGCATTTTTATAATGACAAATGCTCTTTAGCACCTTTTCATATGAATATTGACCATTTGAATATTTTGTGAAATGTTCCTTCAAGCATTTTACTCATCTGTTTATGAATTGTACTTTCTGTATTATGTGTAGAAGTTATTTGTAGTCTCTCTGTATTACAGATTTCCTTTCCTGGTCTCTGCCTTTGCTTTTCACTCTCTTAATATTGCCTTCCTTAAACAGAATTTTTTAGTTTCATTACTAATATTTACTTTGACGATTAGTGATTTTCGTGTTCTTTAGGAAATCTTTGACTACTCAAAATAATAAATATATTATACTAAGTTTTCTTATAGAAACACCATTGCTTTATATTTTACATTAGTTCTGTAATCAATCTCAAATAAATTATCATGTATTTTGTAAGTAAGGAAATGAGACTCATTTATGTTTTTCCATACTGATATGCATTTGACATGGTATCAATTATTTTAAAGACCACTGTTTCCAGAGTGGCCCCCATAGGTAAATCAGGTGGCCATAATACATGGTTTTGTTTCTGAACTCTGTTCTGCTTCTTTGATACTCCTGTTTTTTAAGAATTCTCAGAAATTCTGCCTTTGAATTGTAGTTTTAAAAATTTACATTTAAATGTACATAATGAACATATCAGTTGGGTTTAATCTACCAGTTTCTTATTTCTCTCAGTTCTTTTCCCCTTTTATATTTTCAATGTTCTTTTGAATTAAGTGAGAATTTTTCAAAATTTGATTTTATCTCCACTGTTGGCTTATTAGACATACTTAATTGTTTAAATTGGTTGCTCTAGGATTTACAGATGCATATTTAATTTATCACAAATAACATTGTAACATATTATATACATTTAATGTAAGAACCTTACAATATTCTCTCTCTGTCCTTGTGGTATTGTCATATATTTGGACTCTAAATAATTATATCTAATTTAAATTTTAAAACAAGATAAACAGCTTTATTATTTACTTACATAGTTTTCATTTATGGTATTCTTTATTCTCTGGCAAATATCTAAGATTCTGTCAACTTGAAGAACTTTTTCACACATTCTTATAGGAAAAATAAGCTAGCACCAGATTCCCTCAGATTTTACTTCTCCTCAAGTCTTTATTTGGCCTTAATTTTTGAAACATATTTTTTGGATATAAAAATCCGAATTATCTCAGGTTCCTACAGGATCATTTACTCCATTTCATTTTCTTGTCCTCTCTCTTTTTTAGAAAATGTCTGGTAATCCTTGGTTCTCTCTTCGTATCTGCGTGTGAGATAAGTAATTAATTTGCCATGTTGGGCTAAGAACCTCAGTAATATAATGTATAATCTTTCTTAATTTGCTACACACAGGTATAATTGTACTGTATCATGTTTTGATTTTCATTTTTGGTTATCATAAAGGTAAACATTTAATATCTTATTAAAGTGGTATTCTTTATGAAAAAATTTAGGACAATATTGATTATTGAAATTCAGCTTAATAAATTATCATTGAATATGAGTATACTTTATATAATCTGTAACATGTACCCCTCAAAATTATTACAGAAAATTTAATAGACTACTAAATACAGTGTTAGGGAAATATATTTTTCACTTATCCTCCTTGTTTAGTTCTTAAAAATATTTATTGTTTGATTTGCCAAGGAATGATACCAAATAGCTTATTGAATTTATACTAATGCCATCAGCCAACACATGCAATAAATATTGAAGCTTTGTAGAAATAAATCAATTCAATGAACAATAATACATGCTATTATTATATGTTGATGGGAATTTTATTCTTTTGTTGAGTATATATATATACATATATATATATATATAAAACCATTATTAATATTAGTAAAACTTACATACAGTGAAAGCATATACCCATAAGGAAAAAATTAAAATAAAACTACCCCTTATGGTTTTTTTTTTCTATTTACCAGAGTATTTGAAATTATATCACCTAAGGGAATAAATACTAGCCAAATAACTTTATAACTGATATAAAAATGTAAATAGTGGGGGATAAATAAAGCCTGTTTTTCTGGTCAACTTTCACTATTTAGATTTTTTATTTTCAAGTTCACAATTTATAGTAAAACTCCTTATAAACTGATTTGCATGTCTAATTTAATTATGCATTATCCATGTTTCTTCTTGCTAATTAGGTTGAGTTTTATTATAAAATGTAAAATGTTGCCGTGTGAATAATAGTGGCTCTGAGTGACAATTAGTAACTAATAAATTTAAATAATAAATTTAAATTTAAATTGAGCACATCACTTTAGATATCTGGGATTCAATTTGCTCATTGACAAATGAGAGGATTGGATATGATGACCTGTTGGATATTCCAGCTTTCACTCTCCTGGATTCCAATTGATAAGAACCAGACTTAGACATGGATTTGCCCTGCCTCTTCCATGGAGTAGAACTGCTCTTGTGGTTTTCAAGTGTTTTTTCCAACCTTTCAGAGCTTTTCTCATTGCAGCTACCAGCAGCTAAAGTGCCATTTCTGACTTCTACATGGCTGAGGTGGATAGGGTGGTCCAGATAGGCACATGTTGAACTGAGTAAAAATATAGATATTTTAATGCAATGTAATTCTCTCCTCCTTCTGTTTATTAATAGACACCCACCATATGCATGTCCATCTCATAAAAACATACATGTGCAGTTCTTTAGAGTGATATTAGTAGAAATAGTCAAATTGCAGTTTAAATATGTCAATAAATGAATAAGTCAAAAAAGCTAGGGAAAATCCATCTAGAAGATAAATGTATAAGATCTTTTGTGTATATTTACCCTGAGCTATCCTGTCCCCTCAGTTCCAATAATATTGTTCTTAAGTACATTATCTCCTTTGTTACACACCACTGTACATGGATGAAAACTGTCTACCTTACTTTTACTACTGGAATGGAAAGGGAGGTGTAAAGAAAATATTTAAAATCATGTACATTTTGATGCTCTGCTCCAAGATTTATGTAATAAAAAAAAGTTTCCTTCAATGGAAATATTCAAAATATGGAAAAAATAAGAGGATAGAATAGTAAAGAAAGAAATATCAACTCTGTCATGTTATGCAATCAATAAAACATTAATTATGGAAACAATATAAAAAGCTACAATATGACATTTTAAAAATGTTGAATGAAATAAATGAACTGCAAAATTATATGTTCTATGAATTTTATTAGATAACTATATGAGCATTTTAATAAAATTCAATAAATTTTAATTTAATGAAAGAGCAGAGCAAAATAACAGCAGTTGATTCTTGAAAGAATGGCATTGTGAGTGAAGTATTTCTCTGTTAAATTTTAAAAATTAAACTGTAGTTGGAAATAAAAATTATAAAGTATTTATGAGCCAAAGTATAAAATTTTTAATGAAAAAAGTAAGACAGGATGACAATTTTCCTAAGACTATATATCCAGGAGAGTTTCAGAGATAAGATTCAAACTAAATATTGCCTAATGCACATGAATGCACACTGCCTGTTACACTAAAATACCCTTTATTATTTTAATTTCCCCTACACCCATGATAAGAGAGTTAAAAAATCATACAGGGGCTTCCCTGGTGGCGCAGTGGTTGAGAGTCCGCCTGCCGATGCAGGGGACGCGGGTTCGTGCCCCGGTCCGGGAGGATCCCACATGCCGCGGGACGGCTGGGCCCGTCAGCCATGGCCGCAGAGCCTGCGCGTCCGGAGCCTGTGCTCCACAACGGGAGAGGCCACAACAGTGAGAGAGGCCCGCGTACCGCAAAAAATAAAAAATAAAAAAATCATACATACTCATCCTACATTCTGATGTTTAACACTGGCTTCACACTTTAATATGTGCAGCTTATATTAGTTATAAATAATTAACATTGTTATTATTAAAATCAATAATTATATTTTATTCCATGATCACCGTAAAATCCATATAAACGCTACAAAGATAGAGATGGCATGTTAACCACATAGGAAGATAACATAAATTTGGAAAAATATATAAATTAGGAAAATATAAGATTAGAATTTAAACTTTTCTGGCCAGGTAGAAACTTGAGATAATTTTTAACAGTAAAATTTAATGGAAATAATTATCTATTTGGAATAGGCAATATTCCTGAAATAAAAGTACATGGCAACCTCGCTTTACATGCAAAAAATATTCCAGATTATTATATGGACATTAAAATAAATGGCAAACTAAAACATAATTATTAAAACTACAGTAGTCTAACGCAGTGCTTCTCCGCTAGCATTTGTAGCCCAGATCTACTTTTGGGGGCCTATGTCAGAAGCACTACTCTTCCCTTGGAAATTATAGTTCACGACCTAGGAATTCACATCTTTCTTGCTGAGATTCATTTAATTTTCTTACTAAACCATTGTTATTGACAAAAGCAAGTAATTTCCCTCAGTTTGATGAAAACAAAAACAACAGCAAAAACACTTTGTTTATAGTTCCTACATTATAGACTACAGTTGCTATATTTAGACAGTCCGTAGACTGTTATGTTCAACTTAACATTGATACAAATTCAAAAGATGCATTTTTAAACTGAAGTTAAGACAAAAACAATCAGAAGTTGGTAAATCATGCCATAAAATTTTTCTTTGAAAAATATCAAAGAAAATCGGGCTCCTTAGCTTGGAAAATACATGAGAGGTGAGTTCAAGTATGCAATATTATAATTTGGAAGAGAAAATGGGTGTATTCTTTGCCTTTGCAGAAGAAGAGTAAGGACTAGTAAAAACTTTCCTGCATATAGAAAGAATTTTACAATAAAATGGAAATGGAAAGTCTTTAGAAGTATCAATTCTCTACCACTGGGTGTGTTCATCGTGAAGCCTTCCTGGCCACCTCTCAGGAAATGTGATTTTTAAGGGCAGACTCTCTCATGGATTTTCTGCCTGAGGTCTACATATCTCTCTGAACCATTGGCAAACAACTACACAGTTTCACGTGCTTATCTGTTAGGGCGGATTAGGAGGTGGTCCAGGTTTGAAAATACACAAATACGATGATTGGACTTATTTGGAAATTGTTTCACTTTGTTCAAGTAAACAGTACAAAGACTTTTGAAAAAGTGCTGCTCATAAGGAGCATGACTCCTCACTTTGTCTAATATCTCTCAGAGGCAGTTCTGATATTTAGAGATTTGGAGTAGTCTCACATGGAGTTAGATGCACACTAGGTTAGCAGAAACCTAAGTGCAGATGTCTTGCACTACTAAAACACTAAAAACAAAACCAAAGTGAAGCAAACTAAATTAAGCTAACACTATCTTAAAAGTCAATCATTATAGGGGCTTCCCTGGTGGCGCAGTGGTTGAGAGTCCGCCTGCCGATGCAGGGGACACGGGTTCGTGCCCCTGTCCGGGAAGATCCCACATGCCGTGGAGCGGCTGGGCCCGTGAGCCATGGCCACTGAGCCTGCGCGTCCGGAGA
>NW_006774075.1:4520085-4530975 GCF_000442215.2 Lipotes vexillifer
AAAAAAAAAAAAAAAAAAAAAAGTCAATCATTATAAGCTAATAAGTATGTCATACGCCTGAATTCAGAGATTTGAAAGTCTTGTTCTGTTAATGCTGAGGAAACCTCCATTACACTCCAATTCCTTGAACTTTTGCATTTTTGTTCATTTAATGGCCTACCACCAAATGTGTTTGAATACATGCATTTTCTTGAAGAGAGAATTATAAAGGGACCTCTGATTTAAAAATTAAACCATGAGACACACACACAAACACTCAAAAAAATCTTGGTCAACTGAATAATAGTAAAATAGGTTAGTTAATAATTAGTTAATGAGTATGTCTTAATCAGCTTGGCCTGCTGTAACAAACTACGATAGACTGGGTGGCTTAAACAGCAGATACTTATTTTTCATCATTCTGGAGGCTGGGAAATACAAGATCAAGGTGCCAGCAGATCCCGGTGTCTAGTGAGAGCCCACTTCCTGGTATGTAGCTGGCCTTCCTCTCATTGTATCCCCACATGACAGAGAGCAGAGATGTTAAGCAAGTTCTCTAGTTTCTTCATTTTTTTTTTTTAAATGTAAGATCATTTTATTTCTTCACATTTATGCTCTTAAAAGAGTCATCTAAAGTGAGTATTTCTACAAGTCTCTGTTCTGACCAGGGCATGTATTCTGGATAATGTCTCTATACATATATCAACTATATGGTTGTATAACTTACTACTGATTTAGCATTTATTTAAATGTAAGCAATAAAGTACTTTAAATTGTTATAGACAAAAGAAAATCAGTAAGTAATCACCAAAGCAGAATATCTGTTCTACTCCCTGAAACAGTATATTATCTATAAAATGTATTTACATTAGAAATCGAAAACTTGAGATCCTCTGTCTCTTCAAAGCTTCCTGTAAAATAAATGTATTAAATTTTTACTTATATTTCCCAACACATGTGCATGCTCACATACAGATACACATACAACATACTGATGCACATACAAACATTCAATAAGTAAAGGGAAAAATCACCTAAATAATCACATAAGAAATATCTTTTTAAAGCCCTCAGAATGCGTACTATCACTATACAGGTTTGTGATTTGTTAAAAATAGATCTAGATTCACCAAGTAAGCAAGATAACTTCATGATCAGTCTTCAGAATAATTCTTAGAATTTAAAAATTTCCTATAAATAAAATGACCTACAGATCTCTTTGTTACTCACATCATTCTGTTATTGGTCAAATCAGTCATACGATCAACTGGGTCATTCCATCATTGGATGACTTGAATTTTATATATATATATATATATATATATATTATACAACAGGTCCTTAATAGTCATCCATTTTATACACATCAGTGTATACATGTCAATTCCAATCGCCCAATTCATCACACACCCCCCACCCCCCCATTGCTTCCCCCCTTGGTGTCCATACATTTGTTTTCTACATCTGTGTCTCTATTTCAGCACTGAAAACCAGTTCATCTGTACCATTTTTCTAGGCTTCACATATATGCATTAATATACAATATTTGTTTGCCTCTATCTGACTTCCTTCACTTTGTATGACAGTCTCTAGATCCTTCCACGTCTCAACAAGTGACCCAATTTCATTCCTTTTTATGGCTGAGTAATATTCCATTATATATATGTACCACATCTTCTTTATCCATTCGTCTGTCAATGGGCATTTAGGTTGCTTCCATGATCTGGCTATTGTAAATAGTGCTGCAGTGCACATTGGGGTGCATGTGTCTTTTTGAATTATGGTATTCTCTGGGTATATGCCCAGTAGGGGGATTGCTAGATCATATGGTAATTCTATTTTTAGATTTTTAAGGAACCTACATACTGTTCTCCATAGTGGCTGTATCAATTTACATTCCCATGAACAGTGCAAGAGGATTCCCTTTTCTCCACACCCTCTCCAGCATTTGTTGTCTGTAGATTTTCTGATGATGCCCATTCTAACTGGTGTGAGGAGATACCTCATTGTAGTTTTGATTTGCATTTCTCCAATAATTAGTAATGTTGAGCAGCTTTTCATGTGCTTCTTGGCCATCTGTATATCTTCTTTGGAGAAATGTCTATTTAGGTCTTTTGCCCATTTTTGGATTGGGTTTTTTTTTTTTTTTAATATTGAGCTGCATGAGCTGTTTATATATTTTGGAGATTAATCCTTTGTCCGCTGCTTTGTTGACAAATGTTTTCTCCCATTCTGAGGGTTGTCTTTTCATCTTGTTTATGGTTTCCTTTGCTGTGCAAAAGCTTTTAAGTTTCATTAGGTCTCATTTGTTTATTTTTGTTTTATTTCTATTACTCTAGGAGGTGGATCAAAAAAGATCTTGCAGTAATTTATGTCAAACAGTGTTCTTCCTTTGTTTTCCTCTAAGAGTTTTATAGTGTCCGGTCTTAAATTTAGGTCTCAAATCCATTTTGAGTTTATTTTTGTGTATGGTGTTAGGGACTGTTCTAATTTCATTCTTTTACATGTAGCCGTCCAGTTTTCCCAGCACCACTTATTGAAGAAACTGTCTTTTTTCCATTGTATATCCTTGCCTCCTTTGTTATAGATTAGTTGACCATAGGTGCTGGGTTTATCTCTGGGCTTTCAACTTGTTCCACTGATCTGTGTTTCTGTTTTTGTGCCAGTATCATATTGTCTTGATAACTGTAGCTTTATACTATAGTCTGAACTCAGGGAGTCTGATTACTCCAACTCCGATTTTTTTCCCTCAAGACTGCTTTGGCTATTCGGGGTCTTTTGTGTCTCCATACAAATTTTAAGATGTTTTGTTCTAGTTGCATAAAAAATGCCATTGGTAATTTGATAGGGATTGCATTGATCTGTAGATCTCTTTGGGTAGTATAGTCATTTTCACAGTATTGATTCTTCCAATCCAAGTACATGGTATATCTCTCCATCTGTTGGTATCATCTATAATTTCTTTCATCAGTGTCTTATAGTTTTCTGCATACAGGTCTTTTGTCTCCCTAGGTAGGTTTATTCCTAGGTATTTTATTCTTTTTGTTGCAGTGGTAAATGGGAGTGTTTCCTTAATTTCTCTTTCAGATTTTTCATCATTAGTGTATAGGAATGCAAGAGATTTCTGTGCTTAATTTTGTATCCCGGAACTTTAGCAAATTCATTGATTAGCTCTAGTAGTTTTCTGGTGGCATCTTTAGGATTCTCTATGTATAGTATCATGTCATCTGCAAATAGTGACAGTTTTATTTCTTTTCCAATTTGTATTCCTTTTATTTCTTTTTCTTCTCTGATTGCTGTGGTTAGGACTTCCAAAATATGTTGAATAATAATGGCGAGAGTGGACATCCATGTCTTGTTCCTGATCTTAGAGGAAATGCTTTCAATTTTTCACCATTGAGAATGATGTTTGCTGTGGGTCTGTCAATTATGGCCTTTATTATGTTGAGGTAGCTTCCCTCTATGCCTACTTTCTGGAGAGTTTTTATCATAAATGGGTGTTGAATTTTGTCAAAAGCTTTTCCTGAATCTATTGAGATGATCATGTGGTTTTTATTCTTCAGTTTGTTAATATGGTGTATCACATTGAGTGATTTGCATATATTGAAAAATCCTTGCATCCCTGGGATAAATCCCACTTGATCATGGTGTATGATCGTTTTAATGTGCTGTAGTATTTTGTTGGGGATTTTTGCATCTATATTCATCAGTGATATTGGGGATTTTTGCATCTATATTCATCAGTGGTATTGGTCTGTAATTTTCTTTTTTGTAGTATCTTTTTCTGGTTTTGGTATCAGGGTGATGGTGGCCTCATAGAATGAGTTTGGGAGTGTTCCTTCCTCTGCAGTTCTTTGGGAGAGTTTGAGAAGGATGGGTGTTAGCTCTTCTCTAAATGTTGATATAATTCACCTTTGAAGCCATCTGGTCCTGGACTTTTGTTTGTTGGGAGATTTTTAATCACAGTTTCAATTTCATTGCTTCTGATTGATCTGTTCATATTTTCTGTTTCTTCCTGGTTCAGTCTTGGAAGGTTATACCTTTCTAAGAATTTGTCTATTTCTTCCAGGTTGAGCATTTTATTCACATACAGTCACTTGTAGTAGTCTCTTAGGAAGCTTTGTGTTTCTGTGGTATCTGTTGTAACTTCTCCTTTTTCATATTTCTAATTTTATTGATTTGAGCCCTCTCCCTCTTTTTCTTGATGAGTCTGGCTAATGTTTTATCAATTTTGTTTATCTTTTCAAGGAAGCAGCTTTTACTTTTATTGATCTTTGCTATTGTTTTCTTTGTTTCTATTTCATTTATTTCTGCTCTGATCTTTATGATTTCTTTCCTTCTGCTAACATTGGGTTTTACTTGTTCTTCTTTCTCTAGGTCCTTCAGGTGTAAGGTTAGATTGTTTATTTGAGATTTTCTTGTTTCTTGAGATAGGCTTGTATACCTATAAACTTCCCTCTTAGAACTGCTTTTGCTGCATCCCATAGGCTTTGGATCGTCGTGTTTTCATTGTCATTTGTCTCTAGGTATTTTTTGATTTCCTCAGTGATCTCTTGGTTATTTAGTAACATATTGTTTAGCCTCCATGTGTTAGGGTTTTTTACATTTTTCCCCTGTAATTCATTTCTAATCTCATAGTGTTGTGGTCAGAAAAGATGCTTGATATGATTTCAGTTTTCTTAAATTTACTGCAGCTTGACTTGTGACCCAAGATGTGATCTGTCCTGGAGAATGTTCTGTGCACACTTGAGAAGAAAGTGTAATTTGCTGTTTTTGGATGGAATGTCCTATAAATATCAATTAAATCTATCTGGTCTATTGTGTCATTTAGAGCTTCTGTTTCTTTATTTATTTTCATTTTGGATGATCTGTCCATTGGTGTAAGTGAGGTGTTAAAGTCCCCCGCTATTATTGTGTGACTGTAGATTTCCACTTTTATAGCTGTTAGCAGTTGCCTTTTGTATTGAGGTGCTCCTATGTTGGGTGCATAAATGTTTACAGTTGTTATATCTTCTTCTTGGATTGATCCCTTGATCATTATGTAGTGTCCTTCCTTGTCCCTTGTAACCTTCTTTATTTTAAAGTCTATTTTATCTGATATGAGTTTTGCCACTCCAGCTTTCTTTTGATTTCCCTTTCCATGGAATATCTTTTTCCATCCCCTCACTTTCAGTCTGTATGTGTCCCTAGGTCTGAAGTGGGTCTCTTGTAGATAGCATATATATGTGTCTTCTTTTGTATCCATTCAGCAAGCCTGTGTCTTTTGGTTGGAGCATTTAATCCATTCATGTTTAAGGTAATTATCAATATGTATGTTCCTATGACTATTTTCTTAATTGTTTTGGGTTTATTATTGTAGGTCTTTTCCTTCTCTTGTATTTCCTGCCTAGAGAAGTTCCTTTAGCATTTGTTGCAGAGCTGGTTTGGTGGTGCTGAATTCTCTTAGCTTTTGCTTGTTTGTAAAGCTTTTGATTTCTCCATCGAATCTGAATGAGATCCTTGCCGGGCAGAGAAATCTTGGTTGTAGTTTCTTCCCTTTCATCACTTTAAGTATATCATGCCACTTCCTTCTGGCTTGTAGAGTTTCTGCTGAGAAATTAGCTGTTAACCTTATGGGAGTTCCCTTGTATGTTATTTGTCGTTTTTCCCTTGCTGCTTTTAATAATTATTTGTCTTTAATATTTGCCAATTTGATTGCTCTGTGTCTCGGCGTGTTTCTGCTTGGGTTTATCCTGTATGGAACGCTGTGCGCTTCCTGGAGTTGGGTGGCTATCTCCTTTCCCATGTTAGGGAAGTTTTCGACTATAATCTCTTCATATATTTTCTCGGGTCCTTTTTCTCTCTCTTCTCCTTCTAGGACCCCTATAATGCGAATGTTTTTGCATTTAATATTGTCCCAGAGGTCTTTTATGCTGTCTTCATTTCTTTTCATTCTTTTTTCTTTTTTCTGTTCTGCAACAGTGAATTCCACCATTCTGTCTTACAGGTCACTTATCTGTTCTTCTGCCTCAGTTATTCTGCTATTGATTCCTTCTAGTGTAGTTTTCATTTCAGGTATTGTATTGTTCATGTCTGTTTGTTTGTTCTTTCATTCTTCTAGGTCTTAAACATTTCTTGCATCTTCTCTTTTTTTTTTTTTGCGGTACGTGGGCCTCTCACTGCTGTGGCCTCTCCCGTTGCAGAGCACAGGCTCCGGAGGCGCAGGCACAGCGGCCATGGCTCACGGGCCCAGCCACTCCGCAGCATGTGGGATCTTCCCGGACCACGGCACGAACCTGTGCCCCCTGCATCGGCAGGCAGACTCTCAACCACTGCGCCACCAGGGAAGCCCCATCTTCTCTATCTTTGCCTCCATTCTTTTTCCGAGGTCCTGGATCATCTTCACTATCATTATTCTGAATTCTTTTTCTGGAAGGTTTCCTATCTCCACTTCATTTAGTTGTTTTTCTGGGGTTTTCTCTTGTTCCTTTATCTGGTTCATAGCCCTCTGCCTTTTCATCTTGTCTATCTTTCTGTGAATGTGGTTTTTGTTCCACTGGCTGCAGGATTGTAGTTCTTGCTTCTGCTGTCTGCCCTCTGGTGGATGAGGCTATGTAATAGGCTTGTGCAAGTTTCCTGATGTGAGGGACTGGTGGTGGGTAGAGCTGACTGTTGCTCTGGTAGGCAGACCTCAGTAAAACTCTAATCTGCTTGACTGCTGATGGGTGTGGCTGGGTTCCCTCCCTGTTGGTTGCTTGACCTGAGGCAGCCCAACACTGGAGCCTACCTGGGCTCTTTGGTGGGGCTAATGGTGGACTCTGGGAGGGCTCAAGCAAAGGAGTACTTCCCAGAACTTCTTCTGCCAGTGTCCTTGTCCCCAGGGTGAGCCACACCCAACGCCTTCCTCTGCAGGAGACCCTCCAACACTAGCAGGTCGGTCTGGTTCAGTCTCCACTGGGGTCACTGCTCCTTCCCCTGGGTCCCGATTCGCACACCACTTTGTGTGTGCCTTCCAAGAGTGGAGTCTCTGTTTCCCGCAGTTCTTTCCAAGTCCTGCAATCAAATCCCACTAGGCTTCAAAGTCTGATTCTCTAGGAATTCCTCCTCCCGTTTCCAGACCCCCAGGTTGGGAAGCCTGATGTGGGGCTCAGAACCTTCACTCCAGTGGGTGAACTTTGTGGCATAAGTGTTCTCCAGTCTGTGAGTCTCCCACCCAGCAGTTATGGGACTTGATTTTACTGTGATTGCACCCCTCCTACCGTCTCACTGTGGCTTCTCGTTTGTCCTTGGACGTGGAGTATCTTTTTTGGTGAGTTCCAGTGTCCTCCTGTCGATGACCAGCAGCTAGTTGTGATCGTGTTCTCACAAGAGGGAGTGAGAGCATGTCCTTCTACTCTGCCATCTTGGTTCCAGCCCTCTCTAGTTTCTTCTCATAATGGCACTGATCCCACCATGAGGACTCTACATTCCTGACCTAATTACCTCCCAAAGGCCCCATCTCATTAAGGATTAAGGTTTCAAAATATGAATTTTGAGGGTATATATATTCAGTCTGTGGCAGAGTACTTATCCATTAAGTGATCCTTGAGTTAAAGACTGATAAGAACTTTGACACAGAGCATCTCAGATAGACTCATGAGTTTTAGTTCCCTTGTCTTTTAAATGAGATACTAATACCGAACTAATTGATAGTTGAGAAGATTAACTTATTTGCTGAAATTCAGAAGGCCAGAAGGTGGCAAAATTAAGACTTAATTGTATAAAATCTGAATACAAATATCATATGTGTCTCCTAATACCAACGAAACTTCCTAAAATTAAGCATTCACACATGAAATGATGTGCATGCATAGAATATCTTAAGGGATAGGGATACTACAATACTTGCTAGGAGTAAAGACAGGGAGCATTCAGAAACAGGCTTTAAAAATAGTTACTATTATGACAGCATATTTTCAGAGATATTGTCTATCAAGTAGAATAGTTAAGTTGTGCATTGAGTATTTTTTGTCATAGTTAGTGAATCAGCTCTGCATGATAGATTTACTTTTAGCTATAACATAATGGAGAACAGGCAGAATTCAGCACAGGATCAATCCATCAGGCAGGACAGACAGTAGAAAAATTAATAAGTTGGAGATAATGTCAGAAGAGGGTTCAGTTTGGAGTGTTAATAAGATCTTGAGCAGGGAAACAGTGAACAACTGAATGACCAAGGTTAACTGTCTATAAGGTAGAGTAGCTGGACACACAAAGCATGAGAGAAGCCAAGAGCATTTTTCACACTGCCTGGAGTTTGGCATCAGTGGGATTCATTAAAAGTGAAATAAGAGCTCCACCCACTCCCCACCAGCTGTCCAAATGAGTTGTGAGTCAAATCAAGTTTGCTGTCTTGGAGTGGTTTGGAAGTCTTGTCAGGGTCATGAGTGGAATTTTTAAACTAGGACAGTGGAATTTTTAGACTAAGACACAAGAAAATGGATAGGAAGGGGATGAGATGCTTAAAGTGTAGCAGAATTTACTGGGACCATCCCAAAGGCCACAGGCCCCTGGAACTTACTAGCCAGTTAGGAGTTTCCTATAGTGATACAAAGTTTCAATGTTATGGTTGGCCCTCCAACCATATTCGAGATCCCACTGAATTAAGGTGCTACAGCAGTACCTGAATTTGTGCAAGAACTTAATTGCACTAAGGCTATCGATAAAGAGCCTGAGTGTCTAACTTTGAGGAACTGGATGTGGCATTGAGTTGGCCGGAGAAAAAGGATATGGGATACAGAAGATTTAAGGTTTCTATATAACTCATATGCTATGCCTATGTGATTTTAAATGTCTAGGAACCCTCCTTAGATTTTGATATATCTGTCACATGACGTAAGTGTAAACTAAACTTCCTTCCAGGGTGAATATTAAAAATATATGGAAAAATCAATCTTAATTTTTTTTTCAACCTTGTGATTAGTGTTTCAAAACTTTTAATTATTATTGCTTTTTGGTGCAAATGCATAGTATTTTAGGTATATTTTGGGTTAGCCTGGGAACTTACCAATAATAGTGCTGCTTATCTGATAAAGATTTATTCAGAATTTCAAAATGTGCAATTTAAAAATTACCTTGGAGGAACTACTTTTATTTATTTTTTTATTCGTGGGTTCCCTGTAAGCAATATTACACATTTCAGATTTATACTTTGAATTTTTGCTAAGATATTGCCACTAGCATTCTGTATGTGTCAGAGGACATTGGAGTAAACCCTAGAAAAAGCAAAATGAGATGGAACAAGGTAGTAGTAACTGAACATGTTAGCAGAGAGCAATGTTATAAAAATGGAAGGCATAAATCATGTTTCATGAAAGTTGGCAGTTTTTCAGGGATTGTCTGTCTCTTAGCTCACCATACTGTGCTCTTTCACTTGTATAAGTATGATAGCATGCTGTCAAGTCATAGTCAAGTGGATGAATTAAAAGTAGTTTGGATTAGGCCAGGATTGCGATTTGAGAATTAATTGTTAAGTGATTTTTAAGAATGGCAGAAGAAAGTTAACAGATGGAAGAAGTAAAGAAAAATGAACTAGTGGTACTTTTACATTTGTCAGTCTACTTTCTTACATTTTCCTCTTAAGATTGCTGAGTCAAGAGGATCTCAATTTTTTTTTTTTTTTGCTAAAATACAAGATTATATATCAGGAAGTTTAAAATAAGTTTAAACCAACAAGGTTTTAAAAATCAAATTGACTCGTTTTTAAAGTGAGTTAAAATCAAAACAAGTTACCATCAAAGGGAGGCTGAATTGGGTCATGTTAATAAAATGGAAAAAGTGTGAACTACTTGATGAAGCTTGGAAGTTTCATGATCACAGACATTCCCTGCTGAGATAATGAACTTGACAATAACGCTTCTTATTCTTAAGATATGATAGCAAAAGTCATTGTACAAAATCTCAGAATGAGGACAATTCATGCTGATTACAGAATCATTCCATAGTGACTAAGAGAGTCTGTGATTGATGCATTATTATAGAGTAAGCTCCTGCATTTTTATACAGAAAGGACAAGACTAAGTATGACATTATTTTTCTTATATGGGTGATGCAGCCAGAGATCTCAAGTAATGGTGGATGATTTGCAGAAGTTGATTATTTGAATTAATTTACTGAAGTGTTGAAAATGACAATGAAAATTCCAACAGGAAAGATTTGTTTCAAAATGACTGGTTCAGCAAGACCACATTTATCCAACTTCTAAGCAGCACTCAGGTTCATCCAATATTTTTTTTTTTTTAACATCTTTATTGGGGTATAATTGCTTTACAATGGTGTGTTAGTTTCTGCTTTATAACACAGTGAATCAGTTATACATATACATATTTTTCCATATCCCTTCCCTCTTTGTCTCCCTCCCTCCCACCCTCCCTATCCCACCCCTCCAGGCAGCCACAAAGAACCGATGCGGTATCCCTGTGCCATGCGGCTGCTTCCCACTGGCTATCTACCTTACGTTTGTTAGTATATATATGTCCATGTCTCTCTCTCGCCCTATCACAGCTCACCCTTCCCCCTCCCCATATCCTCAAGTCCGTTCTCCAGTAGGTCTGTGTCTTTATTCCTGTTTTTACCCCTAGGTTCTTCATAACATTTTTTTTTCTTAAATTCCATACATATGTGTTAGCATACGGTATTTGTCTTTCTCTTTCTGACTTACTTCACTCTGTATGACAGACTCTAGGTCTATCCACCTCATTACAAATAGCTCAATTTCGTTTCTTTTTATGGCTGAGTAATATTCCATTGTATATATGTGCCACATCTTCTTTATCCATTCATCCGATGATGGACACGTAGGTTGTTTCCATCTCCTGGTTATTGTAAATAGAGCTGCAATGAACATTTTGGGACATGACTCTTTTTGAATTATGGTTTTCTCAGGATATATGC
>NW_006774075.1:4532136-4535419 GCF_000442215.2 Lipotes vexillifer
ATGGTTGTTAGTATTTGCCTTATGTATTGAGGTGCTCCTATGTTGGGGGCATAAGTATTTACAATTGTTATATCTTCTTCTTGGATCGATCCCTTAATCATTATGTAGTGTCCTTCTTTGTCTCTTCTGATAGTCCTTATTTTAAAGTCTATTTTGTCTGATATGAGAATTGCTACTCCAGCTTTCTTTTGGTTTCCATTTGCATGGAATATCTTTTTCCATCCCCTTACTTTCAGTCTGTATGTGTCTCTAGGTCTGAAGTGGGTCTCTTGTAGACAGCATATATATGGGTCTTGTTTTTGTATCCATTCAGCCAATCTGTGTCTTTTGGTGGGAGCATTTAGTCCATTTACATTTAAGGTAATTATCGATATGTATGTTCCTATTCCCATTTTCTAAATTGTTTTGGGTTCGTTATTATAGGACTTTTCCTTCTCTTGTGTTTTTGTCTAGAGCAGTTCCTTTAGCATTTGTTGTAAAGCTGGTTTGGTGGTGCTGAACTCTCTCAGCTTTTGCTTGTCTGTAAAGGTTTTAATTTCTCCATCAAATCTGAATGAGATCCTTGCTGGGTAGAGTAATCTTGGTTGCAGGTTTTTCTCCTTCATCACTTTCAGTATGTCCTGCCACTCCCTTCTGGCTTGTAGAGTTTCTGCTGAGAGATCAGCTGTTAACCTTATGGGGATTCCCTTGTGTGTTATTTGTTGTTTTTCCCTTGCTGCTTTTAATATGCTTTCTTTGTATTTAGTTTTTGACAGTTTGATTAATATGTGTCTTGGCGTATTTCTCCTTGAATTTATCCTGTATGGGACTCTCTGTGCTTCCTGGACTTGATTAACGATTTCCTTTCCCATATTAGGGAAGTTTTCAACTATAATCTCTTCAAATATTTTCTCAGTCCCTTTCTTTTTCTCTTCTTCTTCTGGAACCCCTATAATTCGAATGTTGGTGCGTTTAATGTTGTCCCAGAGGTCTCTGAGACTGTCCTCAGTTCTTTTCATTCTTTTTTCTTTATTCTGCTCTGCAGTAGTTATTTCCACTATTTTATCTTCCAGGTCACTTATCCGTTCTTCTGCCTCATTTATTCTGCTATTGATCCCATCTAGAGTATTTTTCATTTCATTTATTGTGTTGTTCATCATTGTCTGTTTCATCTTTATTTCTTCTAGGTCCTTGTTAACTGCTTCTTGCATTTTGTCCATTCTATTTCCAAGATTTTGGATCATCTTTACTATCATTATTCTGAACTCTTTTTCAGGTAGACTGCCTATTTCCTCTTCATTTGTTAGGTCTGGTGGGTTTTTATCTTGCTCCTTCATCTGCTGTGTGTTTTTCTGTCTTCTCATTTTGCTTCTCTTACTGTGATTGGGTTCACCTTTTTGCAGGCTGCAAGTTCGTAGCTCCCGTTGTTTTTGATGTCTGTCTCCAGTGGCTAAGGTTGGTTCATTGGGTTGTGTAGGCTTCCTGGTGGAGGGGACTAGTGCCTGTGTTGTGGTGTATGAGGCTAGATCTTGTCTCTCTAGTGGGCAGGTCCACGTCTGGTGGTGTGTTTTGGGGTGTCTGTGGACTTATTATGATTTTAGGCAGCCTCTCTGCTAGTGGGTGGGGTTGTGTTCCTGTCTTGCTATTTGGATGGCAACGGTTGTCCAACAGTGTAGCTTGCTGGTCGTTGAGTGAAGCTGGGTGCTGGTGTTGAGATGGAGATCTCTGGGAGAATTTCGCCGTTTGATATTATGTGGGGCTGGGAGGTCTCTTGTTGACCAGTGTCCTGAAGTTGGCTCTCCCACCTCAGAGGCAGAGTCCTGACTCCCGGCTGGAGCAGCAAGAGACTTTCATCCACTCGGCTCAGAATAAAAGGGAGAGAAAGTAGAGAAAATTAGTAGAAGTAGGAAGAAAGAAAGAAAGAAAGGAGGGAGGGAAGGAAGGAAGGAAGAAAGAAAGAAAGAAAGAAGAAAAGAAGGAAAGAAGGCAAGAAGGAAAGAAAGGAGGGAGGGAGGGAGGAAGGAAGGAAGGAAGGAGGGAAGGAAGGAAAAAATACAGAAAAGATACAGTAAAATAAAATAAAGTATAATAAAGTTATTGTATTAAAAAATAATTATTTAGAGAAAAAAAAAGGGACGGATAGAACCTTAGGACAAATGGTGGAAGCAAAGCTATACAGACAAAATCTTACATAGAAGCATACACATAAACCCTCACAAAAAGAGGTAAAGGGGAAAAAATCATAAAACTTGCTCTCCAAGTCCACCTCCTCAATTTGGGATGATTCATTGTCTAAAGGAGGGAAGGAAGGAAAGAAAGAAAGAAGCTAAAGTATAATAGAGTTATTTAAATTAAAATTAATTATTAAGAAAAAAAGTAAAAAAAATAAAAAAACAATGGACGGATAGAACGCTAGGACAAATGGTGGAAGCAAACCTATACAGACAAGATCTCACACAGAAGCATACACATACACATTCACAAAAAGAGGAAAATGGGAAAAAATCATAGATCTTGCTCTCGAAGTCCGCCTCCTCAATTTGGGATATTTGGGATTCTATTCATGTATTCCACAGAGGCAGGGTACATCAAGTTGATTGTGTAGCTTTAATCCGCTGTTTCTGAGGCTGCTGGGAGAGATTTCCCTTTTTCTTCTTTGTTCTCACAGCTCACAGGGGCTCAGCTTTCGATTTGGCCCTGCCTCTGCGTGTAGGTCGCTGGAGGGCGTCTGTTTTTTGCTCAGACAGGACGGGGTTAAAGGAGCCGCTGACTCGGGGGCTCTGGCGCACTCAGGCCGGGGGCAGGGAGGGGCACGGAGTGCGGGGCGGGCCTGCGGCGGCAGAAGTCGGCGTGACGTTGCAGCAGCCTGAGGCCCGCCGTGTGTTCTCCCTGAGAAATTGTCCCTGGGTCCCGGGAACCTGGCAGTGGCGGGCTGCACAGGCTCCCCGGAAGAGGGGTGTGGATAGTGACCTGTGCTCGCACACAGGCCCCTTGGTGGCGGCAGCAGCAGCCTTAGCGTCTCCCGCCCGTCTCTGGGGTCCATGCTTTTAGCCACGGCTCGTGCCCGTTTCTGGAGTTCGTTTAGGCAGCGCTCTTAAAACCCCTCTCCTCACGCACCAGGAAACACAGAGGCAAGAAAAAGTCTCTTGCCTCCTCAGCAGGTGCAGACTTTTCCCCGACTCCCTCCCGGCTAGCCGTGGCGCACTAACCCCTTCGGGCTATGTTCAAGCCGCCAACCCCAGTCCTCTCCCTGAGCTCCGACCGAAACCGAAACCGAGCCTCAGCTCGCAGCCCCGCCCGCCCC
>NW_006774075.1:4537640-4549815 GCF_000442215.2 Lipotes vexillifer
ACAAGCCTCTCGGGCTGGTGAGTGCCGGTCGGCACCGATCCTCTGTGCGGGAATCTCTCCGCTTTGCCCTCCGCACCCCTGTTGCTGTGCTGTCCTCCGCGGCTCTGAAGCTCCCCACTCCGCCTCACGCAATCTCTGCCCGCGGAGGGGCTTCCTAGTGTGTGGAGACCTTTCCTCCTTCACAGCTCCCTCCCACTGGCGCAGGTGCCGTCCCTATTCTTTTGTCTCTGTTTTTGACTAATTTTTTTTTTCTTTTGCCCTACCCAGGTACGTGGGGCGTTTCTTGCCTTTTGGGAGGTCTGAGGTCTTCTGCCAGCATTCAGTAGGTGTTCTGTAGGAGTTGTTCCACATGTAGATGTATTTCTGGTGTATCTGTGGGGAGGAAGGTGATCTCCGCGTCTTACTCCTCCGCCATCTTTCCACAACCCTCATCCAATATTTTTGATGCATAAATTATTTTGTATCACCTCCATCACCAGCTGAAGAAGATGTTCCAGCAGATAAACATGTTAGATGGAATATCCTGAGTTAGTTTATACCCTAAACCGTTTCTTCATCTGCTTTTTTTAATGGTAAGAAAAGGCCCAAGTCTATCAAGAATATCTATATTTTAAATACATAAAATAAATCATGATAATCTCAAAGAGAGTTAAGTCTGTGTTATCCAACCTCCTAAAAGAAATATTAGTTATCATTGGTCAAATATTCTGGTTGTCAGAGTTAACTATCAGATTTTATTTAAACCCAAATATTTGGGGCTCTTTAGGGACTTTAGGGGACATGACAGGATCCCAAAGGATCCATCTACCTTTGAAAATAGGCAGGGTTGGAGAGTCATGACTAATGATCCTGGTTATATGCTTATGCTTCTCAGTGATCTTGTACGGTTACAAGAGATGGACTGAAAGGAATGGGAAATCCATATAAGATATGATTAATTGCCCTAGTATATAACTATGGTTGAGAGATACCTATGTTATGCACTCTGCTTAACAAGTGTGCAGAGCCAAGACTAAAACTGGCAATTTTCGGGCTTCCCTGGTGGCGCAGTGGTTGAGAGTCCGCCTGCCGATGCAGGGGACACGGGTTCGTGCCCCGATCCGGGAAGATCCCACATGCCGCGGAGCGGCTGGGCCCGTGAGCCATGGCCGCTGAGCCTGCGCTTCCGGAGCCTGTGCTCCGCCAAGGGAGAGGCCACAACGGTGAGAGGCCTGCGTACCGAAAAAAAAAAAAAAAAAAAAAAAAAAAACTGGCAGTCTTCTCCTGCTATGCCCCTTGGGAGTACTACTTTGATAAAATGTAGCTTCCAGGGATTTTTTGTGGGTTTTTTTGTGTCTTTGTTTTTAGCTTCCAGGTTTGAAGTACCCTACAATAGTTTGACAGACTACTACAGTATCCCAAAGGACAAATCATATCATATGTGAGTTAGTATTTCTCATGTAGAAAGAAAGTAGGAACTAGAAACCTTCCAGTGGGTGCTGTGCTAAATTCCAAAATGGATATGGAGAAAAATGTCTTTATCCTCAGTTCTTTACCTGATTTTTCCCTTTCTCCTTTCCCAAATTTGTACCCTCCTTCCAGCATTCTTTCTGTTGTTTCAGAATGTTGCAAGTAGACTGGGCTGCAGCAGAAGACAATTAATTGAGAGGGGAAGTAGGGATACCAAATACATCCCTTGCTTGAATTCCCAAACTGTACCACTTACCACAGTCCTCTAAGGAAAAGGATACTATTTCTGATCCACAAAATGTATAATAGGCAAGAACAGGCCCTACTAGTAGATGCAAGTTATTTTCCTTGAATGGTGAGAAAAGCACCTTCTGAGAAATGTTTTTCAGTGTTTAGTGGAGGATTCCAATCTCTGGTCCATATCTTCCTGAACACAGGGCTGGGCCTGTGATACAAGGCGATCCTAATGTGATGTCTGTTCTCTCAGCCATATATGTTGCTCCAGGAAAATCATAGGATCTAAGCTAGGCTGAACCAAGTCTTTCCTGGGATTTTTAAAAATTTCAATTGGTGCACATGATCCTTATATGAATTCAGAATCAATGATGGTTATCCCTGCCCAACCATGACCTCCATCATCTCCTCAATCCTCTATTTCAATAACTGATCCCATAAGTGATTCCATTGCATATATAGGTACTGGTGTATAATGTTTAAATATGGACACTGGCATTTGAAAAGTCTGCATTTAAATACCAGTAACACTCTTGTTTTGGGGTTAGTCACTTTAGGTGAGCTATATCACTTACCAGTTTAGGGTTTGATATGTATGGAAATAACATTTATATCATCAGAGGCATGCCATGTTGTTGTAATTATTCCATTTCTGGACTACTGTATGTATTTGATACAGATTATAAACTTTTATTATTTATGAGTTTTATAAGGCGTTATAAATGTGTATTCAGTTGAAGGACACAATTCCTCTTTGCCCTTGTTTCTTTGAACCCTGAATCAAGATATGCATTATTGTTAATGTCATTTTGTTGTTTTCAACTTGCTGGAACAGATACATTTTTAACTTCAAAATGACTGGTATATTGCAGGCATTTAAAAAATAGCATTAATAGTTACTTACCTGTCATTATTGAAAAACTATTTCTACTCTGTTTTCTATGCCATTTATATACATCATACCATTTTAAGCTTACTGAAAAGGTGTGCTATGTGTTTTTTATTATCCCCACAGAGAGACTAAAGAAATTGCTCAAAGTAACATATATTGTGCCAGACTAGCACTTTATTTACTTATTTATTTCCACGTTACAGTGAAATTTTATTCTTACATATAAAAATATATATCATAAAGACATGGAAAACTTCAAGAAAAAAATAGAGTTAATAGTGGTTTGAGGGACTATGGGTGAATTATATTTCCTTCTTTTCAGTTAATTGTATTTTCTTATTTCTACAATAAACATGTTTTCCTTTATTAAGAAAAAGTTTTCTTCTGTTGATTAGTAACTTTAATAATATCTGCAAAGTCTTTCCACTTTAACTCAAGCTTTTTAAATCCAGAAGTTATATTCTCTCCCAGCATGGTCTATTGCATATTATTACCAATATCTATATACTCCCTGAATTAAATACCCTTCTTCTGCATCAACCCTATTCTCTTAAATAAGCTAAACTATTTTCCAAGTTTTGTTTAGGCATAGTTTAATTATGATAAGAAAAATTAAATATATTAATATTATTCAGACTTTTTTTTTCTTAATGTAATTAAATCTTCTTGAAGTGGGTAGAGTTTTCCCAGGATGGATGGAGCACTATAAAGGAACTCCCAATTTGGATTTCAGCCCAAATGCAAACGCTGGTTTAAATAGACATTAAATATTAGTGTTAAACATTAGAAACACACTGAGACCAGCAATAAAATGTCATAGGAAACCTAGCTTTGAGTTATAATCAGATACAAACTCTTCAAATACATAATTAAAAGTGTGATAGATTGTGGGGTTTTTTGTGTTAAGTAAGGTGATGGCAGACAAATGCATTAGTTTAGTGTGGTCATTAAAGTGATGGCATGGATATTACATTTCCTAAATTATTTTAAGTGTAATTGTATATATAATTACAGATATTTAAGAAAACAACAATAGGCAAATCAGTTTGCTAAAGCCAGACGTTCTTTAAAAACATAGCTACCCGAAACTATTTTGCCTATTTCTTCTTTTTCAAGAGGAGATTTTTAACTGGTAAGAACAGAAAATTATATCAGTATTGGGGAATTTAAATCTGTTATTTGTGCGATTATAGGAAAGTCTCTGGTTGCTTAAAATCAACTCAGATCTCTTGGTCTTGAAGATTCAGCTTTCAGAAGTGACTAATATACTAACCACATTCTGGAACACTGGCAATTAATAAATATTGCTTTCTTTGTTTTGTTTTGTTTTTTTTAAACAGAGACAATTAGCTTTTCAAAAATTTTAATTTTTTTTGAAAAAATGAAAGTTGGCGAAATTTGCATCTTTCCCACACAGAATAAATACATAAACTATTGATGTGATGATTTAGGTAAGTTATAAAGAAAAAATGATGATCACTGGGAGCCATCAAAAATTCACTGAGAACAAGCAAAACTGTATCCTTTGTCCTTCCTGAATACAGTTGCTCAACTGGTGGCTTAGAAAATGTTTTATGACACATTAGATATCAGCATGATGTTCTCATCTTTTTAGCTATATTTGCATAACATGTGCATTATTTTTTCCTTACATTTTTTTTTTCTTAAATGAACTCACTTTTGTGAGTTCATTTTACTTAAATACAAGTATTTAAAAAGGGAACTTGTTGGTAAAAGGAAGTATAAAAGATGTGTGTTAAAGGGAAGAAAATAAAATGGCGAGAAAGAGCTGCAGTCAGATTTAGAGGGTAGAGTTTAAAAAGTCAAGAGGCATCTGGAGAGAAATAAGTCTGACTATGATAGAGACCCCCAGGAACTCAGAGCAAGAGCTGTTGGATAGATAAAGAACACAGGTAAGTGACAGCCAGTACTGAGATATCTGGTGGACATATAAGAGAGAGTACATTCATGGACGGAAAAGTTGGAATAAGAATAGGAGTAGGGCTTCCCTGGTGGCGCAGTGGTTGAGAGTCCACCTGCCGATGCAGGGGACACGGGTTCGTGCCCTGGTCCGGGAGGATCCCACATGCCGCGGAGTGGCGGGGCCTGTGAGCGAGCCATGGCTGCTGAGCCTGCTCGTCCGGAGCCTGTGCTCCACAACGGGAGAGGCCACAACAGTGAGAGGCCCGCATTTCCACTGCAGGGGGCACGGGTTGGATCCCTGGTTGGGGAACTAGGATCCCACATGCCATGTGCACAGCCAAAGGGGGGGAAAAAAACAGGAGTAATTAGGGGAGGAATCTTCAGATATTGGGTTGCAAGAATAATGGAGCAAAAGTCTACACAAGAGAGTAATAGGAGAACTATTGTTCCCCAAAGAATACTTTTTAATATTGAAGTGTTCTTTTTAGAGTTAATATTTGGGTATGATGATTGTTAAACTATGAAGAAAGATATTAAAGGAAGTGGTGTGAAGGTAGGACTCTGAGCTAGACCCAGTTTGCTTCTGAGGATGACAGATTTTTAAATCTTTCTGATCCTTCATCAACCCAAGACATAGACTTTATCCCACATTCTTCTATGTGACCTTAGAACCTGGCTCAATGTCTAGAGATGAGTTAATGATACCAAGGGGAAAAGAAGTCATTGTTGGCTGAGAGATGTACCCAGCTAGAGAGAAGGTGCAAGGATGAGAGCTGACCTATTGGAAAAATTAGGAGCTATAGCATGAGGACTAAGATCAAGGCCAACAGGTGGTCCATGTAAGGGGTTTAAGATATTGAAGGGGAGCCCATAGAGCTGAGACCCAGGTGCCATCACTAAGAAAATTAAGGAAAAGTAAGATTAAGGGGATACAGGTATGAGAGCTGGACAGCGAATGGAGGCTTAAGGGTTGGTATGGGAAAGGTGGGGACTAAGGAACGTACTTTTGGGGACAGAATCTGGGAAATAGGTGGCACTGAGCTCAGACCATATAGATCACCTAAGGAGAGATAATCAGATAGTTGGAGAGAAGCAGTTAGACAGGGTAGCCCCACTTCACCAGGATGCATAGATTGTTCTCCTGGACTGGAGGCTTCTCAAATGCTATGTGAAAGCACATTATGAAAAATACTAGGTTCAAAACTTCAGTTGGGCATATAGTAGTCCATCATTATCCTTCTAAGAATAAAGAAACCTAGGCTTTATAATAAGACAGAGAATTCCTAACTAATTTTCCCAGAAAAATTGGACTGATGTATTAGTTTACAGTCAGAAAGAGAAGGGAAAGAAACCACTTGTTATTTTACCAGAAATAATTTAATACAAGAAACTGGTTGAATGAATATTGGAGAAATTACAATTCAAAAGGGAAAAACACTGAGCTATCACGTTCCTAGGGATGTTAGCAGGAAGCAGCTAACATTCCTCAGAATGTAGAATAAAGTGACCATTTTCAGGTTATTAGAAAGTAGAAGCTTGGAGAAGAGACCCCATGCAATAGGCACCACATCTTTGAGGAGGTGATGCTGCAAAACAGGTGTTAATGTCTCAGAAGCATGAGAAAACTCCTAGAGACAGAACTCAAACTTTTGAGTAGGTATTGACAGTGGCTGATGCTGGCACCTATGAGGGGACACAGTGAGGCCAGTGTTGAGAGATGCTTCCAATTCCGACTGGATCCAACTGCTGCTGGCATCAATTGCTGCTGTCAAGGTGAAAGCCCCTTGTTGGGATGAGACAGAACTCAAACAAAAAGAAACAAGTTGATTCTCTGCCATCTCCTGACTCATTTTCTCTAGCTCTTTCCATTAACACAACCTAACAGTACACCAGCTGGCAAAGAAGGAAGGTAATTTCTGGAGTTCCAGCTCCAGCTTCACACACACATACACACACACACGAAGGATGGATTTGGAGCTGAGAAACAAAACCTTAATAACTTATATAAATGTCAACTTTGAGACACATCACGACTGCTTTCCTAAGATTTCTGTTCTCAGTCATTTCCTCTTCACAATTTTCATAAATAATTTAAATGATAACATGGTTGACATCATAACTGTATAGGACTGAAATATGGAAGTTTTTCTTGTCATGATAGTTAACAGAAAGAATCCTTAAGCATTCTCAAGGGGGTGAAATAGCTTAAATTTTATTAATGAAGGATAAAGAACAAATATAAAATCCAAAACTGGTCTGAATTTGGAAAGGAAACTTCTGAAGGAGTCCATAGAGTAAAATGACTGTCAGATAAGCTTATATAGCCTTGCATTTGACTGGTGTTTCCCTTAGTGGTATCATTATGGTAGCTAATATGTATTGAGTGTATTCTATGTCACGTGCTTTACAGGCATTATTTTATTAATGACACATTCACAAACTCTCTGAGGTAGATTCAGTTAGTGTCTCCATTTGATCTATGAGGGAATAGAGACTTAAAATGGATAAGTGTTTGCCTAAGCTTACACAATAAGTGGTGAAATGATTCAAATCTAACTTTAACCCAACACTTAACTAGTATGTTATATGTCTGTGGTAGACAGAATAACAGCCCTCCAAATATGTCCAAGTCCTAATTCCTAGAACCTGTGAATATGTCACCCCATGTGGCGATAAGGATTTTGAAGACCTCATTAAGGATCTTGAGATGTGATAATTAACCTGGATTATCTGAGTGGACACAGTGTTATCACAGGGACCCTTACAAGTAAAACAGGGAGGCAGAAAAGTCAGCATCAGGGAAGGAGGTATGAAGACTGAGGCAGGGTCAGAATGATGTGATGTGAGGAAGACTCAAGCAGTCATTGCTGGATTTGAAGTTGGAAGGAGTCACTACCTAAGGAATGCAGGCAGCCTTTAGAAGCTGGAGAAGGCAAAGACACAGATTTTCCAGAAGACTCTCTAGAGGCAATATATCCCTGCTGACTGACACATTGATTTGGGTCCAGGGAGACCCATTTCAGATGTCTGACCTCCAGAATTATAAGATAATATACTTGTGTTTTTTAAGCCACTGAATTTGGTGTGATTTGTTACAGCTACAATAGAAAGCTAAACAATATATTTCTACTACAAGACAGATGGCCATCTCATTCTCCTGCTCCCAATGAATGAAACATTACGTTCTCTAATCTGCATGTCTCTTTTAAAAAAAACAGTGACAAACTGATGAATACCCAAAGAGACACAAAATAAGCTGTTGCTCGTTTGCTTAACCAAATTGATTTCTCTCTCTGACACCCCAGATACGATGAGACATTCTGTCAGCTCTGATTTTCAAATGTATCTGGTATCTACTTCTCAACACTTCTCCCTAACTCATCTGACACCAGCATTTTCCCATCGGATCATCTCAGTAGCTTCTCAGATGTTCACTCTGAATCCTACGTTGCCCTCTCTAGCTCCTTTTCAATTCAGTAGCTAAAGTTATCTTTTTGAAACCAAAATCTTAGACTGTTTCCACTTACTCAAGTCCACCTTTATATTTTTTCTGTGAGTGTTAATTTATGAGGCCTATTATTTTTGTAGATTTATTTACTAAATTGTCATTTTACTAAAATTACTACAGTTTTCATATTGATTGTTTTGAGTTCCCAGAAATTTAATCATATTAACTTCAGAGATATTTCATCTTTCACTTTCAATTCTTATGCTCTAAAGGCTTGATCTTGTCTAATTGCAAAGGCTTATACCTCCATTACATTCTTAAATAGTAGTGTAGAGAGTTTGATCACTTGTCTTACTCTTTTACCTCTGTGAGAAAGTCTCATATTTCCCTCATTAACTAAATTAGTGGCTGTCAGACCAAAGTATATCTTTCAACCCAAATGCCAGCCAGCATTCAATATATTTACATGATCGTGTACCCATCAAGAAGGTACCCATCAAGTTCTATTTTATTGAGTATTTTAAATATGAAAAGGCATTGACATTGTGACATATCTTCTTAATATCTATTGAGATGAAAAGGTGTAATTTTTCTCTTTAGTTCTATTCATGTAATTATGTGATATTATTGGAGTTTCTATTGTTTAACTCTCTTTGTATCCCTGGAATAAATTGCACTTGTTTATGACACATTATAGTTTTAATGCACTTTTGGATTCTGTCTGTTAATGTTTTAATTAAGATTTTGCATTGATTTTCATTAGTAAGATTGGTCTGTAGCTTTTTTTGCTTTTGGTTATAATCTTTATCATGTTTCGATATTAAAGTTATACTAATTTCATAAGAGATAGTTAGAACTTTATCTCTTTATGCTGTAGAAGAGTTTAAGTATCACTTGGACTGTTGTTTTAAGTTTTATCTAGTATCCCTTCTGTAGGGTTCCTTCATTTATCTTTTTTCCTTTATGGTCAGTTAGACTCTATCCATTCTGATTAATTTTGATAAATTATAATTTTCTAGAAAATTATCTGCTTCATCTACTTTTCCAAATTTATGTGTAGGGATATAACAAAAGCATCTTTAAGGTAATTTATTTTCTGCTTCAACATTGTTATTATTTCTAAATGTGTGCATATGAATTTTTTCTTTTGTTAAGATTAGTATTCTAATTTATTGATTTTTCAAAAATTGTTCTTGAAAAAAATACTTTTATTGCTGCTTTATTTCCTAGAATCAATGTGTAATTTTTTCTTCACTCATTATTTTTTAGCTTCTTTTGGTTTAAATCATTTTAGTTCTTTTTAGGAAAGTATGTAATTTATTTATTTTTATGATAATTATTAACTACTACTGTTATTATCATTTTAAAAGTCTGCAGTTCTCCTTTGACCCATAAGTTGTTTAGCAGCATTTTTTTCCCTGTGTGGAAAAGTTGTTTTGGTTTGTGTTTTTCTGTTCATATCTTGTTTTGTTTCAGTGTGGTCAGGAAAAGCTGTTTTTATTATTTGTCTTCTATAGAATTTATTGGAGCTAACTTTGTGGCTAAGATATGGTCAAATTTCTTAAATAATCATATATATTTATATGTCAGACTTCTAAACATATATTTAGAGTTATAAAAGGAAAAGTAGATTCATGTACAGAGAAAACAAGTTGAGCTTGAGCACTTTATTCATCAAGTTTTGCCCTTAATTCAAAGAGTGAAAATCAACAATTCTCTTAAACTTTCTGGTAATTGATTTCTTCATCTGTTACGTGAATTTATTGGACCAGATAATCTTTTTCAGTGACTTTTGTGATGTGTGCAAAATTCCAAACATCCAAAGCTAACTTCAGGTGATTTTTTTGAAAGGTAACTTTTTAAATGTTTACTGATTATGCACATGTTTGTATTTATTCCTTCATTTATAATGTTGTATACCAGGTTCATGGTCCTGGTTTGTTAAATTGCTCTCTTTTTTTACTGAAAATACATAAAATTGTGTTGCAGATATCTTCTTTTTTAGTATCAAATGTTTACCAAAAAAAAAACCTCAATATTTTTTTGCCATTTTTGTCTAAAAAAGAGTACATAGTATAGACACACATTATATGTGAACACTTTGCAACTCTCAGTTTTAAGCCTTACCACTCTGAAACACATGTTTTTCTATTTTTTCTCTGAAGCAGAGATCAGGAGAGTGTATTATCTACTCTGAGATAAATAGATTATTTTTGTGGCTTTGGAAATGTCTAATTCAGAGATATACTTCTAAATCCAATCTAAACTTTAACTCAGTAAAATACTTTTGAGGTTTTTGGATTTTTACCACACAATAAGGCTAGCACACAAATAACTACTTCTGCAACTTTAAATTACTTTATATATTTCTTGAAAAACTTGGCAGGGTTCATAGATAAATTTTCAATCTTCATTTTATATATATCTGACAGTGCTCCCAGACTAGGGAATTTCAGCAAAAAGATATTGGGTTCTGTATCTTTGTTGGAAGTGATGTTGCTTAATTACTTCTACTTTTTTTTTTTTTTTTTTTTTTTTGCGGTACACGGGCCTCTCCCTGCTGTGACCTCTCCCGTTGCGGAGCACAGGCTCCGGACGCGCAGGCTCAGCGGCCATGGCTCACGGGCCCAGCCGCTCCGCGGCATGTGGGATCTTCCCAGACCGGGGCACGAACCCGCAACCCCTGCATCGGCAGGTGGATTCTCAACCACTGCGCCACCAGGGAAGCCCTACTTCTACTTTTTAAAACACTCATCCTGGATAACTAAAGTTGTAATCCGGGGTCAATGTTGAGAAGACAGTAGAACGTCCATTTCAACTGGATTGCAAGTTGATTCAGGATAGGCAAGCTTAAACTTGATAGTCAACAATTGTGACTTTCTCTTATCCATGTTTAATTTCCTGATAACAACAAAACTGATAGACTGGTATGTTTATTTAATATTCTAATGTTTTTATATCTTAGAATAAAAAAAACCTATTTTTTAAGTAGCATCTTCTAACACAGGTGTGTGTGTGTCTGTGTGTGTGTGCGTGCACTCAAGTTATATGGACAGAGGAGAGATGTGCTTAGATATGTCACATGACATTAGCCTTTTTAACTTTAGTGAACATGCAAGAAAAAAAGACTATGGTTTTACTCTCAAAAAGCATTAGTTGAAAAGAAGAGTCTAGTGTGCTAAACACAGTAGGGAGATACCTATAACTTAATTAGTAGAGTATAATTTTTTTAAATTATGCATTCTTTAATTTAGATTTCAGAAAGTGTATTTAATCTTCCATGTGTTCAACTGTGCCATTTTCATGCTTAACCCCTGAATAGAGATTATGTTTACCAATCTTATCTGAACACTTCCACATTTTTGCTTAATTAGAAACAAAAAACAGACAAAAAGAGAAATGTTAAATTAAGTGGTAAGTTAAAAAATAACTACATATATGAAAAATATGTCAGGGTAACTTGCCTAGCATTGTGAAGGACTGGGCATTTTGAAAATTGAAGGTAGCCTTGAGAAGAATTAATAAATGGAATAGGAAACCAGCACAAACCCTCCCTCATGGCTGCAAGTTACCACTAGTATTTTAACAATATTACTAGTAACACAATGATACAAACTAATATTTCTGAGTATATAATAACTGCTGTATGAATTTGTTTCTGTTAATCTTTTTATATATCATTTTGTAAGTAACATCCATATAGAGAGAAAAGGTCTGTCCTCGTTACTAGCCTAACTTCTCATCCTATATCTTTCCCTTGTATCACTTAGGATGCTTCTGGCAATGCATAGTATAATACCTGAAAAAGCAGAGGGTTGGTTAGTTTGATGGTTTGGCATCTCAGTTATTTTATGTTTTATGTATTTTTGAAATTCCCTGACCTTCCTCATATTCAGAAAATGGCAGATGCAGATCAAAAATGACATCTTTCTGAACAGCATCTAAAGACCAGAAGGAAAGGGAATTAAGAAGCATATTCCTCTTAAGTCTTTTTCATCAAGAGAATATCCCCAAATCTTCATTCACCCCAACTCCCAGGGAACTCCCCCACCTTCCTGTTATATCTCATTGGTTGACATAATTTTTGTTCCTAAATTCTTTTTTCTCACTATATCTATTCTGTACTCCAAGAAACAGACATCACATCATGCAGGATAGTCCATGTAAGAGATTTATCAGAAATAAAATATATGAAGGATAAATGGTGAGGGAATAAGAGTAGGTAGGGA
>NW_006774075.1:4549825-4566605 GCF_000442215.2 Lipotes vexillifer
TTAAGACCACAATGTAGATATGACACCTTTGAAAAATGAGAGAGAAAAAGGGTTAGGCATTACTCAGATAACTCTGAGAAAGTTTCAGCCATGTCAATGAGGAGCCCCTAAGAAAAGGTTGCCTATTGTAGGAGTCCTTCATCAGGCAGGGTTGGCCCATCTCTAGTACCCACACTGTCCTCAGTCACTGACGGGAGGAGAATGAGGAGCATCGAGGCTTTAGCATAAACACCATGGTGGATTCCAAAGGGCAGAAGCTAATAGAAGCTGTTAGCCTACTCTGTTTCCCTAGAAATTCTTTTTTTTTTCGGTACGCGGGCCTCTCCCGTGGCGGAGCACAGGCTCCGGACACGCAGGCTCAGCGGCCATGGCTCACGGGCCCAGCCGCTCCACGGCATGTGGGATCTTCCCGGACCGGGGCACGAACCCGTGTCCCCTGCATCGGCAGGCGGACTCTCAACCGCTGCGCCACCAGGGAAGCCCTAGAAGTTCTCTTGAATGAGGTCAAAGTAGCACAACTTCATGGCTACCACAGTTCACCCTTTGCTCTGCATAGATCCATTTCTCCACCCATATTCTGGAGCAACCACTTCATGGTTCCCTAAAGGAAAACTTAGAAAAGGAAAGTTAGTGAGACATAGTACCCTAGTCACTGTCACTGCAGTTGTTCTTGGGAACACACCTGTTACTCATTCTCTTTGTTTCTCATTATACGTTTGAAAATTTCTATGCATCTACATTTTCAACTTCAGTTACCACCTTCACAGGGTTTGATGGCTTATGTGGTTGTGTGAACTACTCCTATACCTTCCTTACTGTGAAGGACCTTCCTGGACAGAAGCTATGTCATGTGGAATTTTGTGCTAATGAATCAGGTATATTGCAAATCTCCAGATAGTAGACTGGCTAAGGTTCTTTGGGCAGAAAAGGTAAATCTGTATGTTAAATATTCACATAGCTATGAGGATGAACTGTTGGCCTTTCTAAAATGGAAGGGACTTAATAGAATCTACTTGTCACCAAATGCCTGGTCGGTCTCTTTGAGATATAATTCAATGTGAGGGATTCATTATCTGCAGCCATGTGGATGACATGGAGAACTGGGCTACTTGTTCATGAAACTTACATGTGCCCTTGGTTCTAGTCAAGCTCAGTGCCTCTGGTGGTGGTATGGGTTGAATTATATCCTCCTACAATGTACATTGAAGCTGAACCCCCAGTACTTGTGAATGTGACTTTATTTGAAATAGGGTCTTTGCAGATGTAATCAAGTTAAGAGGTTATTAGGGTAGGACCTAATCCAATATGACTGCTGTCTTTAAAAAAGGAGAACACCATTGAAGACAGAGACATAGAGAGGATGATATGTAATGCCAGAGACAAAAATTGGAATGAGGCAGCTGCAAGCCAAGAAACACCAAGGACTGATGGCCACCACCAGGCTAGGAATAAGCAAGAAAACATTCTTCTGTAAGAGGTTTCAGAGGAAGCATGGCCCTCTGACACTTTGAGTTTTCACTTCTAGCCTCAGAACTGTGAGACAGAACATTTCTGTCGTTGTAAGCCCCCAAATTTGTGGTAGTTTGTCATGGCATCCTAGGAAACTAATACAGCTGCCTTTATAGAATATCAGTTTGGCTCAGTTGAATTATATTTCTCAGAATAGCCTTTCCTGTATATTTCAAATTGGTGGGCTGCAAGAGATATTGTCATACAGACTTTGTAAGATGAAAGTGAAGCAGCAGCCATTTTGTTCTTTACATCTCAGAAGGTCAGGGCAGACAATTTTTTTTTTTTTTTTGCGGTATGCAGGCCTCTCACTGTTGTGGCCTCTCCCGTTGCGGAGCACAGGCTCCAGACGCGCAGGCTCAGCGGCCATGGCTCACGGGCCCAGCCACTCCACGGCATGTGGGATCTTCCCAGACCGGGGCACGAACCCGTGTTCCCTGCATCGGCAGGCGGACTCTCAACCACTGCGCCACCAGGGAAGCCCCCAGATAATTTTTTAATGCACATACCTTGTCATTTATCTGCTGGGTCACCTCATTGGTTAGCCAGGCATAAAAGAGGCCTTTCCCTACCACACCTTTCCTGGATTCTCCTCAAACTTCTTTGACTCTTGGACCAATTGGCTGTTTAGCTCTGGGACAAAGGATGTCAAGTTCTCCTGGGAGACACCTATTTTATCAGGACTGAAATCAGTGAGAGATGACATGAGTTCCAGTCTGTCCCATGAGTCACACAGCTCATGCTTGTAGTTATCAGCTCAGGTTTCTGGACTCTAGCTTGTTTTTGCTGGAGGGAAACATCCCCACCAAGGTGCTCTGTTACATTGTTTCCACATAGACTCTGCAGCAAGGCTTACAGCTGATCTCAGACTTGGCAAAACACTGTGTGCTAGTCCTGGAACATGAGAACCTGGGAAGCTTGTGAGGAACAGCTACAGGGTCATCTCCCATCCGCTTCCTCTCCACCAGGGAGCTGCTGGTTCTCCTTGCCACTCACATACTGATGGAGTGTGACACCTCCTTCTTCACCACCCTTAAAGTGCAGCCGCAGAACATAAAGATGCTTAGCTAGAGCGTGACATGGTCTTTTCAACAATACGGTGTCCTACACCCTTGTTGCTTTGTCATATGGGCTTTTGGTTTGGGTGTCATCCTGTAAGACAAAACTGGCATCTTTGGCTACTCTTGCTTTCAAACCTATATAAGTAAATAAATTCTGTGAATCTAGAAAGTATTTGTTTTTTTAATGACAGACTGTCAGCTTTGTCTGACACTTGCTGTCCTCAAGTTTATATTCTTTTTTTCCCTCTAATTGCCCGTCCTGTAAACCACAAACGATGCAAAGACAACAATTTGACCTTTGTTTAAGGTCAAAGTCATATTTTAAAGGCTATGTATGTCTGTGTATGTATTAATGTACATTTATAGATAGGTAGACACACATACACATATGTATATTTCTATATGAAGGGGAAAGGCAAATATTCCAATTTGGGGGAGATTACTGGACAGCGGCACTGAATTAACACTAGTCACCGGAGACCCACATCACTGTTGTTGGTCCACCATTCAGATTAGGGATTTATGGAGACTGGATAATCAACAGAATTTAGGCTCAAATTGTTTTCACAATGAGACCAATGGATCCTCACGCTCACCCTATGATTATTTTCTGAGTTCTGAAATGCAAAATTTGAATAAACTTCCTCAGCAGCTGGCATTACTATAGGTTTCCTGAACCATAGAGTGGAGCTATTATTGTAGGAAAAGCATGTGAAAGCCACTTGAACTATTACTACTTACAAAAATGGTGAGCCAAAAGTAATACTACAGTCCTTGGGAAATTGCAGTGATTAGCGCCGTGAACATTTAACTTGAAAGATGATACATGGTTATTCCTACCAATCTCCATTCAGTTCTCCTATTTGGCCTGTGAAGGAGACAGCTAAATCTTGGAGAATGAGAATGGATTATCGTACATTTAATCAGTCGAGACTCTAACTGTAGCTACTCTTCTAGATGTATTTTAATTGCCAGAGCAAATCTGCACATCACTTGGCACCCTGTATGCAGGAATTGAGCCGACAACTGCGATTTTTTTTTTTTTTTTTGGCAGTACGCGGGCCGCTCACTGTTGTGGCCTCTCCCGTTGCGGAGCACAGGCTCCGGACACACAGGCTCAGCGGCCATGGCTCACGGGCCCAGCTGCTCCGCGGCATGTGGGATCTTCCCGGGCCGGGATATGAACCTGTGTCCCCTGCATCGGCAGATGGACTCTCAACCACTGCGCCACCAGGGAAGCCCAACTGTGCTTTTTTCACTGTATCTGTTAGTAATGGTCAACAGAGGGAGGTTTATTTCAGCTGACAGGGTCATCCTTAGGCTCTCCTGTTCTACCTTAGGATTATATCAACTCTCTGGCCCTATGTCATATCCTGGACCACAGGGACCTTGATCGACTTTCCTTTTTACTGCCCAAGAACAAAAGAATCTGCAACAGATCCAGGCTTTCATGCAAGCTGATCTGACAATTGGGTCCTGTGAGTTAGCAGATCTGATGTTGCTTGGGATATCAGTTGTAAATAGGGATCCTTTATGGAGCCTCTGATGGCCTTATAGATGAATCACAGGGAAGACCCTTAGGATTTTTTGAGCAAATCTATGTTATCTGCTGTAGATAACTACTCTCCTTTTAAGAGAAAGCTTTTGGATTGTTAGCAAGCCTTAGTAGAGACTGAATGCTTCACCATGAGCTATCAAGTTAACAGGTGATCCAAGCTGCACATCATGACTCTTCAATCCATAGAGCTGGGCATGTACAGCAGCATTTCACAAAATGTAACTAGTACATCCTAGAGGCAGATAAAATGCAAGAGGAAGTGGCCCAAATGTCCATTGTCTATCCTCCTGCTGCAGTGACTTCTTTCTCAATCCACGCATATGTGTTGATTTTGGAGGAGGTCATCAAGAGGAGGTAACCGCCAGTTGACACGAAAGCCAGACCTGGGCAATGGACAGCTCCTACCCACTCCCTGTCCTTGGAATGTGCATTTTTCTTGACTTCCCTGAGCTAGGAGCTTCTCTAAGGACCCAGACTTGAGAGCAATGTGTTGTCAAGACCATATCAACAGTGTATGGAACTGAATCCAGTTAAGGCCTCTATATAAACTTTTAGGATTCTTAAGGGTGGGTTTGGAGATCTACCCATGTTGCAACCACCCAAGACAAGCTGTTCCCTTGCTTATTAAACCTGCCATCTACCAATATGGTGTGGCTTGCCTCTTTCTTTGGTCAGTCTTTGCCCTCTGTGTATGGAGACCAGTTTGTGAACCAACAGTTGAACAGGTGACTTAGAAATAAAACTCAGCCTTGTTTCCTGATGGTTCTGTGCAATTTGCAGACATTACCCAAAAGTGGACAACTGAAGCACTACTGCACCAATCCAGGATGGTCCCAAAAGACAAGGCTGATGGGAAATCTTCCCAGTGGGCAGAACTTCAAGCATCACAACCTGTTATTCATCTTGCCTGGAAGGAGAAATGACTAGAGATATGGCTCTTCCAAGCTTATGGACTGTGGTTCTGCAGCTCCAACCATCTGACAAAGGATTCTGAAACTACAAAGGTTAGTCTCTAGTTATTAAAATTTAAAAGGATCGTTAAGCATATTATTGCCCCATGTTGATCATTTATCTTCTATATATTTTTCTGTTGTGATTAACAGTTGAATACTTAAAATAGGAAGTTTACAAGTAATTTAAAAAATGAGTAGAAAATCCTGTTTCATAGCCAGATTTGGGGTGGAGTAAAAGAACCTTAAGAAACATCTTAAGTTTGTATAAATGAACTGAAAATAAGACTAAGAATAGGACTTCCCTGGTGGCGCAGCAGTTAAGGATCTTCCTGCCAATGCCGGGGACATGGGTTCGAGCCCTTGTCCGGAATATCCCACATGCCACGAAGCAACTAAGCCCATGAGCCACAACTGCTGAGCCTGCACTCTAGAACCCACACGGCACAACTACTGAAGCCCATGCGCCTAGAGCCCATGCTCCGCAACAAGAGAAGCCACCGCAATGAGAAGCCCGTGCACCGCAACAAAGTGTAGCCCCCGCTTGCTGCAACTAGAGAAGGCCCGCGCACAGCAACAAAGACCCAACGCAGCCAAAAATAAATAAATAAATAATTTCTTAAAAAATGACTAAGAATAAGAACAAGAGTAAGAATAACCAGACAAAATAACCAGTTTGATTGCAGAATCTCAGTCCATTAGGGTGTAAGTGTGGATAACTTTTTGTTGTCTGGTTGCTTTCAACTGTGCTCTATTAAATCTCCCATCCATACTAGTTTATAGAGAGTCTTCATACTTGAGATGGTTTTCACAACTTTGCTGCTCCTTTTGGCTTTGAAAATTTAGTTCAGTCAATTTTTAAAACTTTAATCTCTTATCAAACCCAAGGTTCTTTTCCTCCTCCCTCACAGGCAAGTCTAATGTATGAAAACTAGTGGTCTTCTCTCTAATACCCCTTCTTTTTTTCCTATTTCATCTTCTCTGAGATTCGATATTTTTAAAGGACTTCACACTAGCACGTGGCCTGCAATTGAAAGTGGAACAAAATGTAAAAATAAGGAAAGACTAGCCTCTAAACATACTCCAGTCTCCACCTATAGAATGCTTATGTACAACTTGCTTTCTCTATCCACTGGCTGGCTGCCTGTCTATCTATCATCTATCTATCTATCATCTACCTATTTGCCTATATAGGTGTGTGTAGAAAACTGGGATTATAAATAAGGTGATAAAAATTTTTACACACTTATGCCGTTATACTCAGAACAACTTTTTATGACCATCCTTGGGATCCTAATACATTTGTACTGCATCACTCTATAAATACCAGTGTGCTATGACTGTTTTAAAAAGCACGGTGATGATTAATCCTTTTATATTGGACCACTATAGATTTTGCACTGTGGATAAAGAAATACCTATTGATAAGCCTGTAGTAGACCTTAAAGATAATTTAGGGAAGAGAAATAAGTGAGACACCCAGATTCATCAGGAGCTGCAACTAGAATTCTCCTCTCCTGTTTTCTACATCAGTTTGTAAAATGTGAATTAATCAGTGGTGGGAAAGTATTCGCTTTATTATTCACATTTATAAAACACATGGATATAGAGCTTGGCTGTTTCATGTGGTATGTGTAAGAAAGGAAATAACAATGAATAAAATGTCTCCTAGCATAGACATTCTAAACCCAAACAATAAGTCATTAGAAGAGGTGGAAAGACTTAACACCATTATAGACTGATATGCTGTATTAAAGCAGTACTCCTTGGTCACATCTTAGTAAAGTGTAATTCTGACAAACGTTAGCAAAGGGCGGGGGGATTCATTTGAAGATTGTTGGAAAGGTACCAATAATTGGAAGAAGTGATGGAGGGCAAAGTCTGGAGAGGAAGCCTCAGCAACTGGAATATTAGGGGCTTAACACCAACTCTCTCTCTGTCTCTCTTTCTGTCTCTTAACTCCCTCTCCATTTCTCTCTCTTTAACTCTGAACTTTATTCCTGTTCTCTTTGGAGGGACTTCTTTACAGAGAGTGGCCTGCACTCACATTTTTAGAGCCGCACGATCAGAAGGAGAAGGAACTGTTGTAGCAAGCTGCAGCATAATAATATGAGAAGGGACACAGCTAGGTTTATGGTGGGAGGATTCCTACCAATTAACTGTTCTCTATGGCTGTGTGAGGCGATCAGAAGGCGGTTTGCTTTCTGGCCTCTTCACTTTTCTGAGTAATGAAGAATATTTTCTAAAAGTGGCTGGTGTTCACAACCTATGGTACCTGGAAGAATCACTGTGAATTAAGACACTCCTCCCCAGCCACAACCCTTATCACCATTAGAGTTTACTAATCTATTGAAAATAATGCCTTGGATAAACACATGCTCAGGATAATCAGTAAGAGTAGGCTTCCAACACCATAGACTACTGCTTATTTCTTAGTTACAAACAAGGGACAATTTCACTGAAATTTTTCTTTATTTGATTCTGAAAAAGGTTGTTGATATTCATGTTCCAAATGGAGTTACAATGCCATATGAAGATGGTCAGACATTTAGAGTTGAATGAATGGTTTTAAATATACCTGCAGAGCATAACAACATAGCCGACAGAGGACCCTCAGGCCCCCTTCTAGGCACTACCACAGCATGTATTATTACATGCCACACTAGGGCTGAAATAGCAAAAGCTTGACATTAGATTGAAAAGAAAAGACGAAGGAGGAAAGGAGGAGAATCAATTTCCCTCATACATTTGCTGCACATTTTTAAAACTTTTTTTGGCATGACTTTATTTTTCTCAGACCAGGGTAAGATTCAAAGCACAGCTGAGGAAAAGGTGTAGGGATTTTCCACATATCCCCTGCCCACACGTACACATAGCCTCCCCCATTATCAGCATGCCCCCCAACAGCAGTACCTTTGTTACAACTGAGGAACCTACACTGATATGTCATAAATACCCAAAGTTCATAGTTTGCCGTAGGGTTCACTCTTGCTGTTATACATTCTGTGGATTTGAACAAATTTATAATGACATGTACCATCGTGAGGGATCATACATAGTACTTTCACTGCTCTAAAAATCCTCTGCGCTGTGTCTGTTCATTCCAACCCCTGGCAACACTGATCTTTTAACTGTCTCCATAGTTGTGCATTTTTCAGGATGTGGTATATTTGGAATCATATAGTATGTAGCCTTTTCAGATTGGCTTATTTCACTTAGTAATGTGCATTTCAGTTTCTTCCATGTCTTTTCATGGCCTGATAGTTCATTTTTCAAGCGCTGAATACTATTCCCTTGTCTGGATGTACCACTGTTCATTTGTCCATTCACCTACTTAAAGATATCTTAGTTGCTTCCAAGTTTTGGCAATTATGAATAAAACTGCTATAAACATCTGTGTACAGTTATTTGTGTGGACCTGTTTTCAACTCCTTTGGGTAAATACGAAAGAGAACAATTGTTGAATCATATGCTAAGAGTATATTTAATTTTGTAAGAAACTGCCAAACTGTCTTCCAAAATGTCTGTACCATTTTGCATTCCCACCAACAATTAATGAGAGTTCCTGTTGCTCCACATCTTTGTCGGCATTTGCTGTTGTCAGTGTTCTGGATTTTGGTCATTCTAATAGGTGTGTAGTGATATTTAATTGTTGTTATAATTTAATTTTCTTGATGATGTATGATGCGAGCATCTTTTCACGTGCTTATTTGCCATCTGTATCTTCTTTAATGCTGTATCTGTTAAGGATTTTGGCCTGTTTTACAATTGTGTTGTTAATTTTCTTATTGTTGAATTTTAAGAGTTCTTTGTATATTTTTGATAATAGTCCTTTATCAGATATGTCTTTTGCGAATGTTTTCTCCCAGATTGTGGATAGTCGTCTTATTTTCTTGGCATCCTCTTTTCAATAGCACGAGATTTAACATTAATGATGTTCAAATTATCAATTATTTCTTTTATTGAGCATGGCTTTGGTGTTTTATCTAACAAGTCATCTTCATACCCAATGTCATCTAGTTTCTCTCCTATGCTATCTTCTAGGAATTTTATAGTTTTGCATTTTACATTTAGGTCTGTGATCCATTTTGAGTTAATTTTTGTGAAAGGTGTAAAGTCTGTGTCATTTTTTTGCACGTGGATGTTCAGTTGTCCCAGCATCATTTGTCTTTGCTCCATTGTATTGCCCTTTCTCCTTTGTCAAAGATGAGTTGACTATATTTATGTGGGTCTACTTCTGGGCTCTCTATTGTGTTCCACTGATCTATTTATTTATTCTTTCACCAATACCACACTATCTTTAATAGTGATCTCTGTTAACTTTATCTTTAATCTTGAAGTTGGACACTGCCTGTCCTCCAACTTTGTCCTCCTTTAATGTTGTGTTGGCTATTCTGGATCTTTTCTCTTTCCATATAACTGATCTTAATGGAAAAGCTTCAATTTTCTCATCATTAAGCATGATGTTAGGTGTGGATTTCTTGTAGATATCTTTATCAAATCAAGGAAGTCCCCCTCTATTCATAGTCTACTGAAAGTTTTGTAATCATGAATAGATGTTGGATTTAGCCAGTTGCTTTTTCTGAATCTAGTGAGAGAATCATGGGACTTTTATTTTTTAGGCTGCTGATGTGAGAGATTATATTGATTTTCAAATGTTGAACCAGCTTTGCATACCTGGGATAGTCCTGCTTATTGTTGCTGCACCTTTTTAGCTCACATGTCTTTGTAAATATGTGCTCACTTCTCTCTAAGATAAGCATGTGATTATTTTGGCAAGTAATTAAAATATTTAATAAACTAAATAAATAGAATTTAGTGCTATATTCATGATTTTAAGAAAAACAAAGATGGCATAAGATTCATGTCAATTTTAAAATGCATTGATGATTTTTAGCCATTATTATATGTGTGGCTTCTAAAGAAGTATTTTAGGCTAATTTAATTTTAACCACCTGCCCTGATGGCTCTTGTTTAAACCACCATCATCTGTCACCTGTGTTACTGCAATAACTCCTAATAGGTGTCTGCCTTTACTCTTGTTGCCCTGTAATGTACCTTTAATAGAGTAGCTAGAATGACCCTATGTGAACATATGTCAGATTATGACAGTTTCATGCTCAAAATCTCCAGTGATGACCCATCTCAATCAGAGTAAATGACAAAGACTGTACAGTGGTTTTGAAAACCTTACATGATCTTGATTCCTTTATCTCTCTGAACTTGTCTCACATTACTCTCCTTGTCACAGACTCTCTTGCAATCACACTGGTTTCCTTGATATTCCTGGAACATTCCAGGCTAACTCCTGCTTCAGAGTCATTTCTCTTACTGTTTCCTGTTCTTGGAAGTTCTAATGGATACATTTATGGCTTAGTGGATATCTTACCACTATCCACTTTCTGATCTTTACTCAAACATCACTTTCTCTGTAAGACATTCCATGTCAATCACGTTCAAACATTGCAACTGTCTGCAACAGATCCAGTATTTCCTGCTTGGTTATTTTCTGTAGCACTTAAAATTTTCTAACGTTATAGATAAATGTGTAGATAGTGTGATGGCTGATTTGATATTTCAACTTGATATTTGGTCAAACATGATTCTGTATTTTGTCTGTGTGGGTGTGTTTGGACAAGGTTAACATGAAATTGGTAGATTGAGTAAAGCAGACTGCCCTCCTTAAATTAGATTGGACTCACCCAGTTTGTTGAAGGCCTAATAGAACAAAAAGGATGGCCCTTCCCTGAGTAAGAGAGAATTTTTCCTGCCAGACTGCCTTCAAATTGGGACATTGGCCTTTTTCTGTATATATATTCAGACTATGTATATATTATATTCAGAATATGTATATATTTTCAATATTAGCATTTACAAGGCTGTTTCTACACGATAAAATAAATTTTTAAACAATCTGCAACCTCTCATCATTTTCATTGAATTCCACCAAACCAGAATGTGTGAGAAAGTAAAGAAACAGAGTTATGTGTGTTAGTGGAAATTTCTGGATATAGTCACTTCAGTAATTTTGATCATCTTTGCCACTAATCTCCCTCACAACATTGCTTATATAATTAATTGCCTAAAGCTGACTTTCTGAGGCAGTTAAAAAAATTAAATCTCATAAGCAATTCTAATGATCACACAGTCATGGCCAAAGGAAAGGGAAGCAAATACAGTTGTTTTTGCTTCGATGATATAAATAGTCGATATTTCAGACTTGAATTCATTATTTTCAGCAGTGGCATTGTTATAATTCATTAAGAATCTATCTAATTGTGTGGAGCTGCTGCAAACCATTGTATCTTTATTAGTCTTCAAGATTTCTCCCTTGACTCAACAAATAGATTATGCATTACTTGGGGAGATGACCTGTTTGTATCACCTTGCATGTAGTAGACCCTCAACAAGTTTCTATTAAAAAATGGTAAGGAGGGCTTCCCTGGTGGCACAGTGGTTGAGAGTCCGTCTGCCGATGCAGGGGACACGGGTTCGTGCCCCGGTCCGGGAAGACCCCACATGCCGCGGAGCGGCTGGGCCCGTGAGCCATGGCCGCTGAGCCTGCGCCTCTGGAGCCTGTGCTCCGCCACAGGAGAGGCCGCAACAGTGAGAGGCCCGCATACTGCAAAAAAAAAAAAAAAGAAAATGGTAAGGAGATTGACAATAAATGTAAACCCTCTGCCAATAATCATGCCAGACTTACTGCCTATGTGAAATCCTCCGAAGTCTTTTCTACCAAAGAAAATACAAGTTACTCAGCCTTGTAGCCAATGCTGTCTTCAGTTCTTCCTCACATTTCATGACATAACCTTCACTATCTCTTTTATTTTCCTAATGCACCAGCCAAATAAATTGCTTCTTGTCTCTCAAACATGATCCATTTTTTGCCATCTCTGTATCTTCAGCCATGCTGTCCCTTCCAACCTAAATGAAACAAAACAAAAACTTTTCTACACTACTCTTACTGAAATAATTTCATGATAATTGAGGTTGTCTTGAAAGCTGTGTCCTCAATCCTAACTCATCTTCTCAACAAGAGTGTACTCCTTCTTAATAATCCCCAAATTTATATCACTCTTAAAGCTGATTTCAATACATATGTAAGAAATAACTGCTTAATTGAGGCTTTGATTTCTTAAAAATAGAATCTATATTTTAAATCTTCAGTATCAAATTGGGTCCCCAGAGGTATCTGTTGAACTGAATTGAAGAAATTATAAACAGAGTTATCTCAAGACATGAGGAAAGTTTTTCAAATGATTTAAAGAAAAATTGCTTCTCACCAGCTCTGATGAACACTTTCAACTTCTATATCAGGAGATTCACAAAGAAAATCCATGTTTACAAATAAATGAATACTGAACAAGAGTGTAAGCAGGACTTTGGTAATGTTTCTAATGTAGCCTTTTTTCTTTTCTTTTTCTTTCTAACAAGGCTCTTATTTTCTAATATTATAACATGTACTACAGTGAACTAAAATGTTCCTGCTTCTGGCTGTCTTACTAGATGATAAGCTAGTTGGTGTCAAGCACTCTGCTTATACTCCTCATTGTATATCCATCATCTGGCATGGTGCGTGGCATCTAGCAGTTTCCTGAGGTAGAAATCCATGGTATAGTGGATAAGGGCACTGGTTTTGGAATGAGACAGATATGTCATTGAATCCTGTTTCTCTTACTTCACATTTGTGTTAATTTGCTCAGATGCCAATTTGAATAATCATTGTATTAGTTTTTAAAATTAGTTTTATTGGTTATTTTGCTGAGACACTGATTTGCAATTTCTTCATATGTAAAATGGGGACAATAAACGCAACCAACTCAGAGGACTGTTTTGAGAATTCAAGTGCTTAATGCAGTGTCTGACTCATGGCACTGTCACTGTTAGCATAGTACAAGGGGTGGAAAGCATGGACTCTGGAGCAAATGATCTGTATTCAAATGGCAGCCCCATCAGGCTAGCTGGGTGACTCTGGGTAAGTTGCTTAACCTCTGGCACTCATACGCTTGTCTGTAAAAATTGAGATTATAATAGTTTACAACTTACAGAGTTATTCTAAGAATTATTTGTGTTATAAAAGGATACACTTGAAATAGTTCTTGGTTCCTATAATAAGCGCTTTATAAACATTTATTATTACTTATTTAAATATTGTGATTGAGGGCTTTATTTACACCTGTACTTTCCAATCAATGCCAATAGACTTCTTTTTTTAAAAAATTTTTACTGGAGTATAGTTAAGTTACAATGTTGTGTTAGTTTCAGGTGTACAGCAAAGTGAATCAGTTATACATATACATATATCCACTCTTTTTCAGATTCTTTTCCCATATGGGCCATTACAGCGTATTGAGTAGAGTCCCCTGTGCTGTAAGTAGGTCCTTATGAGTTATCTATTTTATATATAGTAGTGTGTGTATGTCAGTCCCAATCTCCCGATTTATCCCTCCTCCTGGTAACCAAAAGTTTGTTTTCTCTAATATTTTTTTTTTTTGCGATATGTGGGCCTCTCACTGTCGTGGCCTTTCCCGCTGCCGGACGCGCAAGCTCAGCGGCCACGGCTCACAGGCCCAGCCGCTACGCGGCATGTGGGATCCTCCCAGACCGGGGCACGAACCCGTATCCCCTGCATCGGCAGGCGGACTCTCAACCACTGCGCCACCAGGGAGGCCCCAAAAGTTTGTTTTCTACATGTGTAACTCCGTTTCTGCTTTTTGTAGATAAGTTCATTTCACCCTTTTTTTAGATTCCACATGGAAACGATGTCATATGATATTTGTCTTTCTTTTATTTTAATATATACTTTACAATCTATTGCAAAATCCTGAAATGTAAGTTTACATCTACCAGAACCTTATTTCGGTCTCCTATCATGTTGGGTCTGGACTTACTGCCACAATCTCCTAACTGGCCTCCTAGCTTGCTGCTTTCTTTCTTTCCAGTCTGTCCTCTGCCTTTCTTTGAGGTGATCTCCCTGATTATGCCATCTCCATCCTTCAAGTACCCCAGTGACCTTCTCTTCCATAAATAGATTTCCGGGCTTAGGATACCCAACTCTATTATTTGGTTCCTCTTTTCCCTTTTAATAACTTCCCAGTCACAGTATGCCCCCTCCAATCCCTATCTATGATTCTTACACCTTGGGACTTTTTTGTATGCTGTTTCGTCTACTTGGAATTCTTTTCTCTCCTCTCTCTGATTTTGCCTGCTTAACTCTGATCTAGCCTTCATGACTCGTGTGCTTCAAGACAAGCACAAATGATATTTTTTCCTATCACTCCCTCCCCAACATAAGCCCATTTAAGCAACCTGACCCTATGGTCTAAGAACAGGCCACTGGTATTTGTGTTCATGTTTGTTTTATTGCTTTTCTTTCTAATCTGTGAGCTTCTCAACAGTAAGTGTGCAGCCTTACTTTTCTTTGCTTCTGCAATACCTTCCAAAATGCTAGTCGTGAATAGGTTTTCATTGAAGAAAGAAGAATTGTCTTTGAAATTATGCAACACTTATTAAATAATACTAATGACTACCTTTTTCTAAAATTTTTAGCTGTTGTCTTAAGTTCATTGTGAAACACATAGAGACACTATTCCACTTACTTCCCAGTAGGTCCTGAGGGATGCACTTAACATAGATTATAAGATTTGATACAAATTTAAATAGACTCTCTAGTGTAAGGAAATTATGTATAAATGATACTTTAATATGAAATTAAATGTTCACATAACATTATGGAAATAAGAACATAAATCAGATTCTATACGTAAGACCCATATGAATGAAAGGAGCTCTGAGGCTGTTTCTCACTCCAGTGCCAGAAACGTCAGGTCAATTCATGAATCTGATGAAAATTCAAATAAACCATTTTCGTTTCAAAGTATCAATAGCCTGTGATACAGAGAGAAATAAATAATCAGTCTCAAATCAGAGAAACTGGCCAGAATCCATGTCTTTAAGCTAAAAATTATTTAATGCAATCCAAGACCATGTCACAGAAGGAAGTTACATGCTGTAAAATATAGTTACTTTTTTATGTGTCCAACAATTTCCAAAATTATATTTAAATTATGACTGCCATTTATTTGTAGAAGATCTTCCTGAAATCAGTGCATCATTATGATAATTACCTGCCTTTCTCTTAATTAATCATGCAACATACAACCGGCTTTGAAATTAAATGGGCCTGTGTTGAAATGAAACTCTTACTGGAACTTGTTTTGTGACCTTGGATAAACTATTTACTTTTTCCAAGCCTCAGTTCCTGCATGCCTCATGAGTAAAATGAATATAATGGTAACACTCTCAAAGAACTGTGGGAAAATGAATGAAGCTATTGCACCATTAAAAACAAACAAACAAAAAAAAACCCTTTCAGTTGCATTAATAGAAAATCTCAGTATAGAGGGTAGGAAGTTACTGAGAGGACATAATGACCCACAAGCTGGATCCTGGGAATCGGAGGCTTCTCACCCCCAACCCCTGTCCAATGTACATTCTGCCCACAGTTAACACAGCTGGAGCCATTTTCAGAAACGCAGCCCTCTGAGAGAGCATGTGTTGTTTAGGCCTTCTCATTGGTACACGTGACTGAACCCAGTTAAGGTTTCCATATCAACATTTAAGACTCTAACAGGTGGGTGTGGAGATCTACTCTTGTGGTCACCCAAGGAAAGCCTCATATGTAAGATCTCTTGCTTATTAATCCTTCCACCTGCCAAACTGGAGTGATCTGCCTTTTTTTTTCAGACTCTCCTTGCTCTCGTGTACAGAGGCCATTTTCAGATTTCACCTGAGAAGCCCCTGAGGTTTCAAACCAACAATTGTTGGTGAGCGAAACAGGAGAGCAAAGAAATAGGCCATGGGAAAGAGACATCCGCTGGGTTAGCCACTGACCTCTAAGTGGGGGAAGGGTGTTCCATAGGTTAGATGTGTATGGATTGACACATAAGTACAGGGATGCCCCCAAAGTGCCAGCTGATATGATGCAATTGTCTGAGTAACTGCCAAGAACACACTGCAGCATAGAAGGGAAACGAATGGCTGTGAGGTGGACAGGCCTCTACTGTGGGCAGGCCAGCTGGACACTGATGCCCAGCCAGAGCTGAAGCTCTAGTTAGACAGTTGGAAGAAGAGCTGTGATTAGAGGAGGACTTGTAGGCTTCCACTGCTCTGCTAGCTTTGGGGCTGGAAGACAAGGTGGGAGAGCAGGATAATACACTGAAGACCTTAGGTGCCATTTTGTGAAGCTAGGAGGGATCAAGCTGCTGCAGATTAAGGTTTGAGCACTTGTGACAAAGCCTGATTGGGACACTAAGAGGTGGAATCCCTGGGAAAGTGAGGAGAGCTAAGAGGAGGGTGTTGCGGTGATTGACAGTGAAAGGAACAAAACTGCCTGTGCTGTTCAACCCCAAATACAGAGGAAAGCAAAAGCACGGCAACAAAAACCCCAGCCCCAGTAAATATCTGTGTTTTCAACTGTAGACTTCAGCTTCTCCTGTGGTGCCCAGTCATGGAATGGGCACCTAATGGAAATGCCTTGCTACAGTGGGCCCACTTGTGTGCCAGGCAAACAAACCAACATGTTTGATGTTTGAATATACTGTAGAAGCCAGGGGTCTTCCTCACTAAGATAAACACACACACACACACACACACACACACACACACACACACACACACACACACACACACACACACACACA
>NW_006774075.1:4566671-4606292 GCF_000442215.2 Lipotes vexillifer
CACACACACACACACACACACACACACACACACACCCCAGTAGTCAGAGACACTATAGAAGAATCCAGCAAAAGTTTGAGCAGTTGCAAACCCAGTGCTATTTCAACCTGAAGAGCTGAGTCAGCAGATCAACAAAAATATTCATGAGGTACAAAATGGCTGCTGCCTCCTTTCTGCCTTCCAAATCTTCTAAGAATCTTCCATGTGGCCACAATAAGTAGAATTACCCACTAAAGAGGATTCTGGGAAATGTAGTTCAGCCTAGCCAAGTAAACACATTACAAAACCTCCACACAGGTTTAGACCTAGGGTGGGAATCAGTCCACTGAAAGCACAGAGAATGAGACCCAGAGAGATTTATATTGTTACTGAAAGAATGGACAATGTGGATGTGGTGGCAAGACAGCAAGACATCTCCAGTGGATCTATTTAAATCGTCCAAAGTTGAGCCTACCACATGACTAACACTTGATAAAGTGAAGAAAAAAGCCAACAAACAAACCTTTGATTTGAAAACTTTTAGAAAGTCTAAAATTTATTCAGTGAATACTCTTTGTGTACTTATGGGCTTCTCTGCTGCAAAAACACTGGTTCTTTTTATTGCAATATAGTTGATTTACAATGTTGTGATAGTTTCAGATGTACAGCAGAGTGATTCAATTATACATATATATATATAAATATATATATTCTTTTTTTACATTCTCTTCCATTATAGGTTGTTATAAGATATTGAGTATAGTTCCCTGTGCTATACAGTAGTGCCTTGTTGGTTACCTATTTTATATATAGTAGTGTGTATCTGTGAATTCCAAACTTCTAATTTATTCCTCCCCCCACCTTTCCCCTTTTGGTAACCACAGGAAAAAAAGAGAAAACACTGGTTCTTAAAAATCCAGAAATGATTGTATCTTTACCATAAATTTTTTTGCTTTCCTACCTTAACCCATGTTTTATTTTTGTGGCTCATCGTGGTGTGATCTCCCTCATTAATGTGACACAAATCTTAGTTCACTGGAATGAAAAGTAAAGGATGAAATAAAGGATAACACTGGTTATTTTCCTCAAATATCCTGGATACTTTGGTTAAGCAAAGACAATAAGCAATATTCATAAGTTGTTCTGCTCTTTAAATTCCTACAAGAAAACTGGCATTTCATTTAATGGAAATCTTCTTCATAACCATCCCCTCCCCATGAAAACAGTCATTTGACACATGAGCGCATGTATAGGTCCATTATAAAACATAAACACTTCCATTAGATAAAACACCTAAAATGACTATGAAAAATGTTCTTTTTTTCCCAAAGTATTCAAATCAAACACTCAGTAGTACAATATGTTTTAGGTTAATTATTTTAATCTAGTTTTAATTAAGTTCATGTTTCCATGCCAACAAATGGTTTTTAAATTGTTGAAATCTTGGTGTTTCAGAATATGACTAAAATTAATTACCTAAGAGCATTTAACTCAATTTTCTGGAACCATGTAGTGCAATTTTAGCATCATTGTAGCAATGATTTTAATACTAGCAACTTTGAAAAAAACTGCACTGCATTATAAGGTTTCCTTTTATATTCCAAATTTGGGGCATTTTTTTTTTGCTAATGCACACCTACATGATTATATACGGTTTTACAAAAATAACATTAGGTATACAAGGAGACACAAACACAGGCACACACTTGCCAACTAGCTATCAGGCCCAAATGATCCCCATTTCCAAACATTCAAAGTATGTTTTCTGGGAATATTGTACTATTCCTATACATCCAAATGGAAGATTAAAACCAACAACCAAACAGGTGGCTTTGGCCTAATTTATAAATTCCAATTCTCTTACTGACATGCTTAGAAAAGAGGATATATTTCTCAATCTGAGATAATGACAAACTTGACTCACAAATGCCTAGAAATAGGGGTATACCAAGTGAGAAAAAATTTTATACACCACAGAATTATACGTTTATATTTGTATTGGCTTTTCTTAAAATAGCCTAGTTTTTGTCAGGATTTCACAGGCAAATGAAAACATTATTCAACAGAGTTATTTCAACAGAGATAATTGAATGTAGGGAACTTGTCACACAGGTATAAGAGACCTGAATACCCAGAGGGAACACTGAGTAACTCAGAGATAATAACTGCATGAAAAAGCTATCATCACTAGTGATGGAGAAGAAAGGTATTAGAATGGGATTAACAGAACATAGAAGCTTAGAGGAGGGACTCCACAGAGCTGGGGCTCAAAACTGATGAGGGGTTGTTAGCTGGTTGCTGCTGGTATCTCTGAGGGTATGTCACATAGCTGATTCTAGATGAGTGAAGGATGCTGGAGGTTGGAACCAACTGATGATGCTTTAGCAAATTGCTGCTGCTGGGATGATGTGTTGCTGCTCCTGAGGGATTCTGCCGGGAACAGCATACAAAATAAGCGAAATCCTTTGCCTTCTTTTTAATCTCCTCTATGTCTCCTAATGGTTGGATATAATGAGGTGGCAGCTAAAAAGGCACCACAGTTTACAGCCACAGAATCACATAGTAGTGGCAAATGTAATTAAAACTTGAGTTTGAAGCTGTAAGACAATAGGTAGCACGCTGCAGTTATAATTTATCTTTCTCAGCTGGTCTGTTTGTTAATTTCTCTCTGACATTAAAAGCATCTTTATTCCTCCTGGAGTTTTCCAGGTTGCTTTAAATCGCTCCCTTACTCCTAATTTCCACCTTGCGTTGAAGTTCCTGGTCTTTCTCATCCAATCAGTGTCTGATGGCCCCACTCCTCCATTTTATCAGCGTTTTTATACATAACTGTATTCCAGTTTTTCCCATCTTGAAAGCTCTGCCCACCTAAAATTTTCAAACACTGCTCGAAGAATCCATTACCCCTGTCCTCTTCTAATTTAAATGATAGGAGGAGGAAAGCAGATTTACAGAGGGGGAAAAAAAACTGTTAAATTTATAGTTAAATCAAGATTGAAAAAACAAAATTATTAAATGCAAACTATGGGTGAGGCATGAGGTTAGGTTGTCTCTCCAGTTTAATAGGGTATGTGACAGTGATAGAACATTTAAATTTCTTCATTTTAAAAATAAGGGTTGCAATGCGTTTACTGATTTGCTCATGGATTGTTTTGAGGGCTAAAATAACAAAGCTATAGAAGTGTGTTGCAAACATTAGGACTCCAGTAGAAATGATAGGTGCATGAAGGATTCTGTAGATTTGTTTCAGAGAATGGTGACATAAAACTTTACTGGTACTCACTCTGGAACAATCAACATAGAGTTACTCACCTAGGAGGTGAAAAATAGCTTATTGACAAATCAATGCCTGAAATTTAGTGTATCTGCTCTTGTGACTTTCAATTTGAGATTCATATTTAATATCATACTTTCTTTGCAGTAACCTTGGTGTATGGCCTATTTCATCAATACAAAGCCACATAGCCTCACACTATAGCTTGGTTTCAATTCCTATGATTATTACCTACTCTTGGAGATGTTGCCCAGGAAATCCTGAAGTGAATTTTGCATATACTGCGAGAATCTACGTTAACTTAGATGAATTACTCCAAGCATACCATGAAAATGTGATGGTAGTTCAGCTAGGCATTTTTACCTGATGTAGGAATAAACATTCTAATTTATTAATATTGATAATTTTAAAGAAATAAGATATTAAGTTGTAAAGCATAAGGGATTAATGGGGGAAGAAATAAAATAATGTAGCTTAGTAATAGAATCCTTCCTTGATATTTCTTTATAAAGTGATACAGATGGCACCTTCCAGAAGAAGAAATTCTGAGACTATTCCTAGTAAGTCTGATGAAAAATATATTAGTTTTTTGGGGAGAAAGATAAACTTCAGCATATACACAAGTTACACACTTGTCCCTGAATTCTGTGCCATATCAATATGTTAACTTGTGTGTGTATGCTGATTGAATGTTCAAGATAAAGAAGCAATGGAGATCACTTGATTTGGAGGTGCAAAAGAACATTTTGTCTCTGCATTGCAACTTAGAGCCCTGAAACAAAGAGAGCCACATGAAAACACTTGGCTTGGGTCACTGGTAAAGCGTGCTCCTAAGAAAAGATAAGATTAATGTGCTTACTTAAGAGAAGCCTCTCATCTCCAGCAGGCTTGAATATTAGTGAACCTTCAGCCTTGTTCTCTTTATGGGAATGTGTTTGCTGGAGTGGTTCATCCCACCAGAAATGTAACTTACATCCTGACTGGTGAGACACCTGAAGAGCTAAGTCAGGGCCATTGCTCTCAATGGAAGTGTTGCCTGAAAAGAGACCACAAAATAGGACTGAATATTTGAGAAGAGCTTATGTATAACCACTTCAGGAATAAGCTGACACATGCCCGCAATAAAATTCACAGTCAAAAATAGAGGCCGATCAGCATTATGCTAAGTCAAATCACTGCAGTGAAATGAGAATAAATAACTATGTGCTTGGAACAGGATGACCTCAGGGAATCACGGTTTTAGTGAATTGCTCCAGCTCACAAAGGCATTTTAATATCATGAATTCTCAAATTTAAATAAAAATACAAGAGCCTGCAGAAGTAGAAAAATCATACCTCATACATAGATCACTGTGAGTTACGCTTTTCGAGATTTTGTCAAAAATAAAATTATATTTGAATTTAATTGTTGACCTATATATTATCATATCAGAAATCCAACTAAGTACAATATCTATTTATTGAGAGGAAAAATAAATTAAAATGTACTTATAACATTACTTGTACATGTTTTTTTTTAATTTCACCGCTCTATTTTTTTTTTTTACGTGATTTTTTAATTAAGAAAAACTTGATTTTTTTCTGTAGGTCTTCATAAAACAAACATATAAAAAAGAACAACTGCAAATATTTTATGTATCTGGCAAAAAGTAAAGGCAATTGCTTGGATAACTGAAGTATAATGTATGGTAAAAAACTGTGCTGGTTAGCTCTGATTTAAACCAGCCCTTGCAAAAATATATTCCAAAGAATACCAGTCCTAAAAAAGTGCTGCATGAACACACAGACACACAGACACACACACACAGACACACACACACACAGACACACAGAATTTTTTAGGATTTATATTTTATCTCCTTCTTAAGGACTTAAAAATGAACACTAAATTTAGTCTCTGTAAATGCCTGGATTAAAGAAATCTTAACTTTTAGTAACTCAGCATCTAATTGTGCAATGAAAAAGTTTTTTCTCTTAACACCTATTTATATCTTGTATTAGTAGTATTCCATTTCATACCTGTTAAGAAATACTAACGTAACCACTTAGGAGAGAGAGTTCTCTAGGCTCTCCTGGCAGACCTCATAGATAGAGGTCTTGTATGACTACTTGCTAGCTCACCTCATGAATTTACATACACTCTCCTCACTATAAATTGACTCCTTTGTTTAGTCTTCCACAGGCTAAGGAATAATATGGTTATTTCTTATAACTTCATATTCCTCCATAGTCATAACTTCATATCCCTTCATAATCAGAAGTGTGGTAATGAAAATGCTCATGGAAACCATCTTGAAAACTTGTAATTACTTGATGTTTAATGGAAAGTTTTATTGAGATAATGGTAGATTCACATGCAACAGTAAAAATAATACAGAGTAATCTCATGTACACTTTACTGACACACACTTTGTAAACAATCTCTGCCTTAAGATTGGGTGGAGTAATATTCTAAGGCTTGTGCATTTCCAAGTAAATTTTAGAATAAGCTTTTTTATGTCTACAAAATAATCTCTCTCTGGGATATTGATAGGAATTGCTTTAAATCACAGACCAGTTTTCAGAGAACTGACATTTTTTTGTGTTAGGTTTTCCCATCCATGACCATACTATGTCTTTCAGTTTACTTAGTTTTTCATCTCTTTTTTTTTTTAATTTCTTTCACTGGCATATTCTATTTTCAACATGTAGATTCTATACCTGTTTTGTTACGTGCATAGCTATGTATTTCATTATCTTTAGAGTGATTATAAATGATTTTGTGTTTTAATTTCATTTTCCACATGTTCATTGTTACTAAGTAGAAGTGCAGTAAATTTTAGTGTACTGACATTGTATCCTGCAAACTTTCTGTGCTCATTATTATTTTTGGAGTTTTTGTTTGTTTATTTGTTTTGTTTTGGATTTCTTTGGATTTTTACCTAAATAAAACAGAGATGCTTTACTCCTTTCTAATCAATATTTCTTCTATTTCCTCTTGCCTTATTGCAGTGGTTAGAGCTTCTAGTATTATGCGAATAAGAGTGGTAAGAACAGACATCCTTGCTTTATTCTTGATCTTAAAAGGAACATACTCAGTCTTTTACTATTAAGTGTATGTAATGTTAGCTGTAGGTTAATTGTAGATGCTTTTTATCAAGTTAAGAAAACGTCCTTATAATGGTAAAATAAATAATGCTGAGAAAATTTATCATAAATTTTGTTATATGCCTTTGCTGGATTAATTTATCAGATTTTATGATTTTTGTTCTTTAGCTTGTTGATATTATGGATTGAACAGATTGATTTACAAATGTTGAATCATCTTTATATTTCTGGAATAAACCCCAGTTAGTTATGATACAAAATTAATTTTATTTATTGCTGAATTTTATTTGCTAATATTTTGATAACAATTGTTGTTTTTAAAGTCTTGATAAATATTGGTCTGTACTTGTTTTGTTTGTTTGTTTGTTTTTATATTTATTTGACTTTTTTTATATCAGTGTAATCCGAGCTTCATACAATGAATCAGGGAATCATCTTTTCCATTCTGTTTTCTGGAAGAGTTTGTGTAGAATTGGTGTCAATTCTTTCTTATTTATTAGGTAGAGTTCTCCAGTAAAGCCATCACAGTATGGAGATTTGTTCTTCTATAACTTTTAAAATACATATGCAATTATTTTAATGATTGTAAGAATTCAGACTATTGATCTCATAGCCTGAAACTGAGTGATTGGATTTTATAGTTTTGAAAGAATTTTTTTCTTCTCAGTTGTTGAATTTATGAGCACACATGTATTCATAGTATTTCCTTATTATTCTTTTAATGGGTGCAGGGCCTAGTAATATCTCATATCATTTCTGATATCGGTGATTATGTATTAATGTCTTCCCCATTTTTCAATGTTTTTGTCAGTCTTCTTAGAGTTTTATCAATTTTATTGAATTTTTTAAAGCAACAACGTTTGTTGAATTGGTTTTGCTGCTTGCTGTTTTACTATTTTTAATTACATTGATTTTTGCCCATCTTTAGTATTTCCTTTATTCTGCTTCCTTTGGTTTTGTTTTACTCTTCTAGTTTCTTTGGGAATAACTTAGGTTATTGATTTGAGTCTTTTCTTATTTCTAGTTTAAGTATTTCATGGTATAAATTTTCTTATTTTCTCCTTGGAACTTATTTAGCTGTATCTCACATATTTTGATATGTTGTGTTTTCATTTCAATTCTATATATTTTTTCAGTTTCCTTTGAGACTTTTTTTTATTTCTTCCTTCTCCTGCTCCTCCTCCTTCTTTTCCTTCTTCTTTTTGTTTTGTGAGAGAACTACAATAGAGAAGGCCAAGGTAATTTAGCAAGACCTAGTCATTCCTTGGTGATGGAGAAAGAACCTGTGCATAAGACAATGATACAACAGAGAGAGAGAGAGAGAGAGAGAGAGAGAGAGAGTGAGCACATGCAAAATGATGGATCTAGTTGAAAAATTTCATGACAAAATCCATCTCCAAAAATGTTAATGTTACAGAGAAGAAGAAAAATAATAAAGACTTTTGCATTTAAAAATGAAGATTCCTCTTAAATGATCAGATTAGCCATGGAAGATAATTGTCTTTGAAATGGAAGTAGGGGGAAATTCAAGCCTAAATACATCCAATGTTAACATTTGTGGATCCGACAGAAAGGTTATAAATGGGGTCCACATACCATAAGTCTAAATTACTTAAAGTTATAAATCAAGGTAAGCAGCTATTAAAACAAATGTTTCATCTTTTTATCCTGACAAATATATGTCAAGAACAATCTTAAAACCCAGTTGCAAGTTTAGACAGATATCCACACAGAAAATGGCAATGCAAGAAGAGCTGGTCCCTATCTTCTGACTTGAGATTCCACCTCTCTTTTCTTATTCTCAGTTCCTACACTGTGTAAGGTGTTGTATGCGCCCATGTAGATACTCCATCCCATGCACCCAAGCTTCAGCCATAGCCCCAGAGAAACAGCCACTAGACACCATGTGGCTACCAGTTACGTGATGCACCCTTGAGAGGATGGAGCTGGGAAAGATGCCCGCAGGCTTACTGGAAGAAAGCTTAAGGCTTTTAGACAGGACATGCAAGTTCCTGGGTATCTGGGACAAGAAAGGGAGCCCTGTAGGCTCTGAATGGGCATGGCCTCTTGGTTCCATGGTTGGCTCTGTGGTGAGCACGGGTCATGGCTAGAATAGGTCCAGACTGAGTTCCTCTGAAAGTCTCCTAGAGGGAGATTTTCTTGTCTTAGTCTATGGGTAGCCTGAGTATGTTTGCCAGCATTCAAATAAGACCTATACCGGTGTTTTTCTCTGCTTTCCTAAGAACAGAATTTAGTCAGTGCATAGAATCTTTCTTCTCCTCTATTCAAGAGCTTTAACTAAAACTAGAGCATAGAATATAGTTTATTTGAGAAGTAAATGTGTTGGTGCCCAGCTCCTTCGGTGGAATTTTGGGCCAGCTTAACACCTCTTCCCAGTGGGAATGGCATAGTTCAATTGAGAAAGTTCTCTAAACCATCTGGAGTGTTACGGTGACATTTACTTTTCTCTAAATTGCTCTCAGTGTGCCATTCAACTTTCTCTGTTCTCGAAGGACGTCTCTGAGTTTTAAATTGGCTGTTTTCTTTATTCATTATCAAAGACTAACATTAAGACAACACAGAAAATAGTGTTGCATTTCAAAGCAACAGCTGTGCTTTGAAACGACAGTGCTTTATTAAGAGTCTCTAAGTTGTATACCACATTGAGTTTTCAGAGAATGACACCAATTTTTATCCACTTCCCCAGATTTTTAATGAGCAGTTTTTCCCCTGATGTCTGTGTCAGAGGGTGGAGAGGTATGGTTTTTGGTTTCTGGCTGTTTCAATTAAGGAGATGATCATTATTTTGTGTACTCTAACATCTCCAATAAATCCGATTGGGGAAATTCTGGCACAGAAAGTGGCTTAGTTGACATTGATTTTTAAAAGGCATTGATAAAACCTCATTGATAAACCTCGTCTGTTTCTACAACAGATGCCTTTCTACAAGAATGCCCACACCATATTTATCTTCTTTTTTATTCCTGTATTTTATACCCATCATCCCATGTATTCTGGAGTGTGTAGGAATAGATAATCTTCAACAGAACAAAGGCTATAACAGCAGATTCAAATCTGGATCAAGTCGTTAAAGCCCCTCACATGGCACAGTGATGCAAAGCTGTACAAACCATCATTCTAAATCTATCAACACTTCCATGCTGTTTCCTCAATAGGAATAACTGGATGATTTATATTTTCTACTGACTTTTAAACATGACTGTCAGTGCATAAAACAAATTAATTTTAATAAGAACTTTCACATGAGCACACAGAAATGGAGTGACAGGAACAGTAAATGGAGGTTTTCAATAATTGTATTGACAGAACTCCACCGAAAGAATAGTCAGGTAATTAGGATGATTAAGTAGTAATGAGCATTCCAGTTATTACTTTTATCCTATTTCAAAATGTCTAATGAACTTATTAATGAAAAACATACTGTCTTTAAAATAATGAGTCCCTTTTCTTATCAGTACTGAGATGTTATACTGATGAATGCTAGTCAGACTAGAAAAACTGATAAAATGCAGACTCCACAGATTCATCTGAAATGTATGTTTCTTTATGAAAGAAGTCTCAAATGAGTTACACTTTACTAAAATAGTTGGTTATTATTTAAAAAAAGTTTATTTTAGGAAGTATTTTTTTCAAAATAGCAAAACATAATATTGATAAAGCTAATTATTGTTTTATGTTGAGGGAGCTTTGATGGAATTATATTATTACTTTGTTATTTTATACAAGTTGTAAATGATGGTAGAACCTGATAAACAGAATTCATAAATTTGGGGTTTTTTTTAATGCATAACATTGTCACAGAGCAGAGAGATTATGATCACATGCATAGCATAGAGCCTGGTCTATGATTTAGAGTGAGTGGTTGAAGTGAAGTCAGGTAATTGAAGCTGGGAGAGTTAGTTGGAATCAAACTGCAGATTTCTTTGAAAGCCAGATAATGCTGAAGAGCTTCATTCAATGGGAAATAGCAAGTTATTAAATAGCGGGAAAAGTGTGGAGAGAAATATTCTCTTTTCCATACTACTATGGCAAGATTGTCATATGAAGATTAAACCACTGAAGTGTCCATATGATAAACTTCATGTTCTGGAAGCATTTATTATTAAACAGTTTAGTTACTATATTATTGATTAATCTTCATTATTTGAAAATTGAGGCTATTAGGATATAAAACAGCTCAAAATGGGTTTCAGAAGTTTGATGATCTTTTATAACATATTAGTAGGTAACTTATATACAAATATATGTATCGCTAAATTATTTGCCAAATCAATTTTATATATTTATGTTAAGTACATTACACATTATTATATAAATGTATTATTTCTCTATTGTGATATTTGTACATTTCAACTGAAAAATTCAATTTGTCAAGTGAATCCCCATGAGCAAAGCCTCCCCAATGAAACTTTGATTACTTCCCAGCTTAAACTGAGGAATAAAGAGAAAACAATCTCTTATTTATTACAGGAGGCTTTACACTTCTGAAAATAAAATTATAAACTTAATAACAGCCTCCTATCTCCCCCTTAAAAGGTGATGAGTCTACACTGAGGTGAAGTCTTCATTGCACCTGCTACCTCTGTCTACTTTGCTGCAATCAAAGTGGATGCAAGTGGAGCTTCAAGGTGGTGGCAGAGTAAGACGCAGAGATCATCTTCGTCCCCACAAATACATCAGAAATACATCTACGTGTGGAACAACTCCTACAGAACACCTACTGAACGCTGGCAGAAGACCTCAGACCTCCCAAAAGGCAAGAAACTCCCCCACGTACCTCGGTAGGGTAAAAGAAAAAAACAGAGACAAAGATTAGGGACGGGACCTGCACCAGTGGGAGGGAGCTGTGAAGGAGGAAAGCTTTCCACACACTAGGAAGCCCCTCCGCGGGCGGAGATTGCGGGAGGCGGAGCGGGGAGCTTCGGAGCCGCGGAGGAGGGCACAGCCACAGGGGTGCGGAGGGCAAAGCGGGGAGATTCCCGCACAGAGGATCGGTGCCGACCAGCACTCACCAGCCCGAGAGGCTTGTCTGCTCCCCGCCGGGGCAAGGAGGGGCTGGGAGCTGAGGCTCGGGCTTCGGTGGGGGCGCAGGGAGAGGACTGGGGTTGGCGGCGTGAAAACACCCTGAAGGGGGCTAGTGCGCCATGGCTAGCTGGGAGGGAGTCCGGGGAAAAGTCTGGAGCTGCCGAAGAGGCAAGAGAGTTTTTCTTGTCCCTTTGTGTCCTGGTGCGCCAGGAGAGGGGATTAAGAGCGCAGCTTAAAGGAGCTCCAGAGACGGGCACGAGCTGCAGCTATCAGCACAGACCCCAGAGGCATGTATGAAACGCTAAGGCTGCTGCTGCAGAGACCAAGAAGCCTGTGTGCGAGCACAGGTCACTATCCACACTCGTCTCCCGGGAGCCTGTGCAGCCCGCCACTGCCAGGGTCCTGTGATCCAGGGACAACTTCCCCGGGAAAATGCACGGTGCGCCTCAGGCTGGTGCAACGTTACCCCGGCCTCTGCCGCCGCAGGCTCGCCCCGCATCGTGCCCCTCCTTCCCCCCGGCCTGAGTGAGCCAGAGCACCCGAATCAGCTGCTCCTTTAACCCCCGTCCTGTCTGAGCGAAAAACAGATGCCCTCAGGCGACCGACACGCAGAGGCGGGTCCAAATCCAAAGGTGGACACCAGGAGCTATGTGAACAAAGAAGAGAAAGGAAATCTCTCCCAGCAGCTTCAGGAGCAGCGGATTAAATCTCCACAGTCAACTTGTTGTACGCTGCATCTGTGGAATACATGAATAGACAACGAATCATCCCAAATTGAGGAGGTGGACTTTGGGAACAGCGATATATATTTTTTCCCCCTTTTTCTCTTTTTGTGAATGTGTATGTGTATACTTCTGTGTGTGACTTTGTCTCTATAGCTTTGCTTTTCCCATTTGTCCTAGGGCTCTGTGTTTCCTTTTTTTTTTTTTTTTTAATACTTAAAAAAAATTATTTTCTTAATGATTATTTTTTATTTTAATAACTTTATTTTAATTTAGTTTATTTTATCTTTTTCTTTCTCTCTCTCTTTTTTATCTCCGTTTTATTCTGAGCCATGTGGAGGACAGGCTGTTGGTGCTCCAGCCAGGCATCAGGGCTGTGCCTCTGAGGTGGGAGAGCCAAGTACAGGACACTGGTCCACAAGAGACTTCCCAACTCCACGTAATATCAAAAGGTGAAAATCTCCCAGAGATCTCCATCTCAACGCCAAGACGCAGCTTCACTCAACGATCAGCAAGCTACAGTGCTGGACACTCTATGCCAACCAACTAGCAAGACAGGAACACAACCCCATCCATTAGCACAGAGGCTGCCAAAAATCATAATAAGTCCACAGACACCCCAAAACACACCACCAGATGTGGACCTGCTTGCCAGAAAGACAAGATACAGCCTCATCCACCAGAACACAGGCACTAGTCCCCTCCACCAGGAAGCCTACACAACCCACTGAACTAAACTTAGCCACTGGGGACAGACACCAAAAACAACGGGAACTGTGAACCTGCAGCCTGCGAAAAGACCACAAACACAGTAAGTTAAGCAAAATGAGAAGACAGAGAAACACACAGCAGATGAAGGAGCAAGGCAAAAACCCACCAGACGTAACGAATGAAGAGAAAATAGGCAGTCTACCTGAAAAAGAATTCAGAATAATGATAGTAAAGATGCTCAGAAATCTTGGAAATAGAATGGAGAAAATACAAGAAACGTTTAACAAGGACCTAGAAGAACTAAAGAGCAAACAAACAGTGATGAACAACACAACAAATGAAATTAAAAATTCTCTAGAAGGGATCAATAGCAGAATAACTGAGGCAGAAAAACGGATAAGTGACCTGGAAGATAAAATAGTGGAAATAATTAATGCAGAGCAGAATAAAGAAAAAAGAATGAAAAGAAGTGAGGACAGTCTCAGAGACCTCTGGAACAGCATTAAATGCACCAACATTCAAATTATAGGGGTCCCAGAAGAAGAAGAGAAAAAGAAAGGGACTGAGAAAATATTTGAAGAGATTATAGTTGAAAACTTCCCTAATATGGGAAAGGAAATAGTTAATCAAGTCCAGGAAGCACATAGAGTCCCATACAGGGTAAATCCAAGGAGAAACACGCCAAGACACATTAATCAAACTATCAAAAATTAAATACAAAGAACAAATATTAAAAGCAGCAAGGGAAAAACAACAAGTAACACACAAGGGAATCGCCATAAGGTTAACAGCTGATATTTCAGCAGAGACTCTGCAAGCCAGAAGGGAGTGGCAAGACATAATTAAAGTGATGAAAGGGAAAAACCTACAACCAAGATTACTCTACCCAGCAAGGATCTCATTCAGATTTGACAGAGAAATTAAAAGCTTTACAGACAAGAAAAAGATAAGAGGATTCAGCACCACCAAACCAGCTCTACAACAAATGCTAAAGGAACTTCTCTAGGCAGGAAATACAAGAGAAGGAAAAGACCTACAATAATAAACCCAAAACAATTAAGAAAATGGTAATAGGAACATACATACTGATAATCACCTTAAATGTAAATGGAGTAAATGCTCCAAACAAAAGACATAGACTGGCTGAATGGATACAAACACAAGATCCGAATATATGCTGTCTGCAAGAGACGCACTTCAGACCTAGGGACACATACAGACTGAAAGTGAGGGGATGGAAAAAGATATTCCATGCAAATGGAAATCAAAAGAAAGCTGGAGTAGCAATTCTCATATCAGACAAAATAGACTTTAAAACAAAGACTATTACAAGAGACAAAGAAGGACACTATATAAGGATCAAGCGATCAATCCAAGAAGAAGATATAACAACTGTAAATATTTATGCACCCAACATAGGAGCACGTCAATACATAAGGCAAATACTAACAGCCATGAAAGGGGAAATCGACAGTAACACAATCATAGTAGGAGACTTTAACACCCCAGGTTCACCAATGGACAGATCATCCAAAATGAAAATAAATAAGGAAACACAAGCTTTAAATGATACATTAAACAAGATGGACTTAATTGATATTTATAGGACATTCCATCCGAAAACAACAGAATACACATTCTTCTCAAGTGCTCATGGAACATTCTCCAGGATAGATCCTATCTTGGGTTCCAAATCAAGCCTTGGTGAATTTAAGGAAATTGAAATCATATCAAGTATCTTTTCCCACCACAACACTAGGAAACTAGGTATCAATTACAGGAAAAAGTCTGTAAGAAATACAAACACATGGAGGCTAAACAACACACTACTTAATAATCAAAAGATCACTGAAGAAATCCAAGAGGAAATCAAAAAGTACCTAGAAACAAATGACAATGAAAACAGAATGACCCAAAACCTATGGAATGCAGCAAAAGCAGTTCTAAGAGGGAAGTTTATAGCTATACAAGCCTACCTTAAGAAACAAGAAACATCTCAAATAAACAACCTAACCTTACACTTAAAGCAATTAGAGAAAGAAGAACAAAAATCCCCAGTGTTAGCAAAAGGAAAGAAATCATAAAGATCAGATCAGAAATAAATGAAAAAGAAATGAAACAATTGCAAAGATCAATAAAACTAAAAGCTGGTTCTATGAGAAGATAAACAAAATTGATAAACCATTAGCCAGACTCATCCAGAAAAAAAGGGAGAAAACTCAATAGAATTAGAAATGAAAAAAGAGAAATAACAACTGACACTGCAGAAATACAAAGGATCAGGAGAGATTACTACAAGCAACTCTATGCCAATAAAATGGACCACCTGGAAGAAATGGACAAATTCTTAGAAATGCACAACCTTCTGAGACTGAACCAGTAAGAAATAGAAAATATGAACAGACCAGTCACAAGCACTGAAATTGAAACTGTGATTAAAAATCTTCAAACAAAAGCCCAGGGCCAGATGGCTTCACAGGCGAATTCTATCAAACATTTAGAGAAGAGCTAACACCTATCCTTCTCAAACTCTTCCAAAATATAGTGGAGGGAGGAACACTCCTCAGTTCCTTCTATGAGGCCACCATCACCTTGATACCAAAACCAGACAAGGATGTCACAAAGGAAGAAAACTACAGGGCAATATAACTGATGAACATAGATGCAAAAATCCTCAACAAAATACTAGCAAACAGAATCCAACAGCACATTAAAAGTTCATACACTATGATCAAGTGGGGTTTATCCCAGGAATGCAAGGATTCTTCAATATACACAAATCAATCAACGTGATACACCATATTAACAAATTGAAGGAGAAAAACCATATGATTATCTCAGTAGATGCAGAGAAAGCTTTCGACAAAATTCAACACCCATTTATGATAAAAACCCTGCAGAAAGTAGGCAAAGAGGGAACTTTCCTCAACGTAATAAAGGCCATAAATGACAAACCCACAGCCAGTATCATCCTCAATGGTGAAAAACTGAAAGCATATCCACTAAGATCAGGAACAAGGCAAGGTTGCCCACTCTCACCACCCTTATTCAACATAGTTTTGGAAGTTTTAGCCACAGCAGTCAGAGAAGAAAAGGAAATAAAAGGAATCCAAATTGGAAAAGAAGAAGTAAAGCTGTCACTGTTTGCAGATGACATGATACTATACAGAGAGAATCCTAAAGATGCTACCAGAAAACTACTAGAGCTAATCAATGAATTTGGTAAAGTAGCAAGATACAAAATTAATGCATAGAAATCTCTTGCATTCCTATACACTAATGATGGAAAATCTGAAAGTGAAATTAAGAAAACACTCCCATTTACCATTGCAACAAAAAGAATAAAATATCTTGGAATAAGCCTACCTAAGGAGACAAAAGACCTGTATGCAGAAAATTATAAGACACCGATGAAAGAAATTAAGATGATACAAATAGATGGAGAGATATACCATGTTCTTGGACTGGAAGAATCAACATTGTGCAAATGACTCTACTACCCAAAGCAATCTACAGATTCAATGCAATCCCTATCAAACTACCACTGGCATTTTTCACAGAACTAGCACCAAAAATTTCACAATTTATATGGAAACCCAAAAGACCCCAAATAGCCAAAGCAATCTTGAGGAAGAAAAACGGAGCTGGAGGAATCAGTCTCCCTGACTTCAGACTATACTACAAAGCTACAGTAATCAAGACAGTATGGTAGTGGCACAAAAACAGAAATATAGATCAATGGAACAGGAGAGAAAGCCCAGAATTAAACCCACACACATATGGTCACCTTATCTTTGATAAAGGAGGCTAGAATATACAGTGGAGGAAAGACAGCCTCTTCAGTAAGTGGTGCTGGGAAACCTGGACAGCTACATGTAAGAGAATGAAATTAGAACACTCCCTAACACCATACACAAAAATAAACTCAAAATGGATTAAAGACCTAAATGTAAGGCCAGACACCATCAAACTCTTAGAGGAAAACATAGGCAGAACACTCTATGACATAAATCACAGCAAGATCCTTTTTGACCCACCTCCTAGAGAAATGGAAATTAAACAAGAATAAACAAATGGGACCTAATGAAACTTAAAAGCTTTTGCACAGCAAAAGAAACCATAAACAAGATGAAAAGACAACCCTCAAAATGGGAGCAAATATTTACAAATGAAGCAGCTGACAAAGATGAATCTCCAAAATATACAAACAGCTCATGCAGCTCAATATCAAAAAAACAAACAACCCATCCAAAAATGGGCAGAAGTCCTAAATAGACATTTCTCCAAAGAAGGTATACAGATTGCCAGCAAACACATGAAAGAATGCTCAGCATCATTAATCATTAGAGAAATGCAAATCAAAACTACAGTGAGATATCATCTCACACAGGTCAGAATGGCCATCATCAAAAATTATACAAACAATAAATACTGGAGAGGGTGTGGAGAAAAGGGAACCCTCTTGCAGTGTTGGTGGGAATGTAAATTGATATAGCCACTATGTAGAACTGTATGGAGGTTCCTTTAAAAACTAAAAATAGAACTACCATACGACCTGGCAATCCCACTACTGGGTATATACCCTGAGAAAACGATAATTCAAAACGAGTCATGTACCAAAATGTTCATTGCAGCTCTATTTACAATAGCCAGGACATGGAAGCAACCTAAGTGTCCATCAACAGATGAATGGATAAAGAAGATGGGGCACATATATACAATGGAATATTACTCAGCCATAAAAAGGAATGAAACTGAGTCATTTGTAGTGAGGTGGATGGACCTAAAGACTGTCACACAGAGTGAAGTAAGTCAGAAAGAGAATATAAAACCATATGCTAACACGTATATATGGAATCTAAAAAACGAAAATAAAAATGGTCAGAGGATCCTAGGGGCAAGACGGGAATAAAGATGCAGATGTACTAGAGAATGGACTTGAGTATACAGGGAGGGGAAGGATAAGCTGGGACAAAGTGAGAGAGTGGCATGGACATATATACACTACCAGACGTAAAATAGATAGCTAGTGGGAAGCAGCTGCATAGCACAGGGAGAACAGCTGGGTGCTTTGTGACCACCTAGAGGGTTGGGATAAGGAGGGTGGAAGGGAGGGAGATGTAAGAGGGTAGAGATATGGGGTATATGTATATGTATAACTGATTCACTTTTTTTAAAAGCAGAGACTAACACCATTGTAAAGCAATTATACTCTAATAAAGACGTTTAAAAAAAAAAAAGTGGATGCAAGAGAGTCTCTTATCATACCCGGAGGGTGCAACCTGGAATGCAGAGAATTAAAATGATTCCTGGGACAGAATAGGAGCTGTCTTACCTGCCTGCAGAACCCTCAAACCAGCCAACAGGTTTTAACCGCACTTTAATTGAACCTATTCATTGTCCTCACCAAGAACTATGCCAGTTAGAGGAAGGAGAAGCTGAACAAGTTTCAAATGGTCAAAAAATAAATGAACACTAACATGTAAGATAATACTTCATATTTCAGATTTATATCTCTGTCTCTCTATATGTATACACATGTATAATATATATACATGTATATGTATGATATATATTTGTATGCCTATATATATATAACGTGTGTGTACTTGTATCTGGAAGGATACAAAACAAACTAATAAAATGGTTACTTTTCAGGAAGGTGAGGAAGGAAATGGTATTTCAAATTGTCACCAAATCAGACCTTAGGTATTATATTTTAACTTTCTAATGTAGTCATGGTCTGTTTTTATAACAAGTAAATTTTAACAGCTATCTGTGTCACATGAGCACAAGGGGCTAATTGCCAGCTGAGTCTCCAGCAGGCACAAGCACAATGGTTCCTTCCTTTGAAATGATGGTAAAGCCAAGAAACATAAAAGCACATACTTCTCTCTACCTTTTTCACCATAGCCCTGTGATCATCCATGCATATTTTTCCTTGGGGAGGATCTTCCAGTTCCACCTGGTCAGCGTCTGCAGCGCGATTCATTCTTGGGGATACCACGGCTTCCTCACAGTTCTTCCTGACCTCTAGCAGGAAATGTTAATACTCTCCAGTAAAGTTAACAAGTGTTTTATTCATGTGTTTACATCCTAGTTATTATGCTGAACTCAGGGCAGAATACATAGGAACATGGGGGCCAGAAAATTGAAACATAAATAAAACATTCATCAAATATGGCAAAGCTGTTTCAACCTTAAAGAAAAAAATGCATTTTTATCTTAATATGAAGACAAGAAATGTGTCTAATTTTTTTCCTCTATACATTTGTCTGGTTTTTATTTTTTTAATCTATTATTTCTATGGAGTAAAATGTACTAGCTAGCAAGATCTTTATCAAGTACTTACAGTATACTGTATACCATGAAGGAATTTAAAAGTAAATTAGTAGGTTCCTGTCTTTAAGGAGCATATTACCAAGTTAGAGAAATAGGATAAATGCATGGGGAAACTTGAAGATGAAATAAAAGAGATTGTGAGAACTTAGAGAGAAGGATGCAGTCTGGAGTAATGAGGAAACTCTTGATTAAAGTGAGCCTAAAATATATCAGATATCAAAAGTTCTTTGCGCTAGATTTCCTTATATTAGGTAATATGTAGTTGTATGCATGTATAAGTGTTTTATAGATTTATATACAAATATGAACATTGAAGCTATTCATATATATGCACACATTATATATATGTGTGTATATATTTTTACATATATACTATACATTCGTATACATTGAATATCTTCAGTGTTCCATGACATGAGACACAAACAGTTTCATTTTGTGTGCTTCTTGTTTAGTATCACATCATTTATCAATGAAAACGTTTAGGGCCTACATTTAGTATAAACATTTTTGATCACAATTCTCACTATTTTGTGATTAAAATTCTCACTAAATATGATATGATTTAAAAAAAACAGAGAGGAAGAAAAGAATGATATTGGTATCCTTGTGCAAAATAAGCACAACAAACACACTCACAGTAAGAACAAAACGAAAGGTAATAATGGAGATGAAAGTTAAAAGATGTCTAAGAGAGTGATTTTTAAGGCAAAATTTACATTTTATAAAATCTGAATCAAAGCCAGATTTTATGAAGGCTAAGATATTAGAAGGGAGCAAGACCTCCATGCATGCTATGACATTAAGAAACAGTTATTAGTGAAGGTATTTTAAGAAAAAGCCTCAGCTGGGTCAAAATTTTCTCATCAAATTAGAAAATGTTAGTGAAATTTGAAAAAAGCTGAAGCTGTAATATAATCCGTTTGTATGCCACTAGGCAGAAGTAAGCTTTGAAAGAGAATTTGGAGCTCAGGAAAATGTACAAAGGCTGCCACATATGTCTTCATGAATATCAAGACGTAATGACATCAGAGTGAGAAATAGAAGGAGTACAGACAGAGAGTAGAGGGTCTTAAAAATCAAAAAGATTGTAGGAGGAACCTGGAATTCTGTCATAGTTACAAACTTATAAGTTAGACTGAATTGTAACAGAACCTTTACATAAGAGTTAAGATATTAAACTGTATTGACCAGGTTTTAAATGCCAGCGCATATTCTTGCTCTCTAATTCTCATTTTGACAATCATATTCATAGTTTTCATGTTGCCTGATAATTGTGATGAATATCAAATTATGAAGAAGCCAGCTTGTGAATGTCCGGGTTCCTGGAAGTGCATGCAGCTTGCACAGTGTTTGGGCAAGCAACAGTGATGCATGGCTAGGGGTGAGAGGAGTTGGCAACACAAGCTAGAATCATGAGGCAGCTGCTGGGATTGAGCGTGACTATAAATTGACCCCAGATATGCCCTGCTTCCCCTCGGGGCTCCTTGGTGAAATAGGAGCTAGTATCATCACTAATTTGAACTTGTATGCCTTACAAGCCTTTAATATTAATAAAGTTCAAGGAAAACTTCTGATTATTGAAATATTAAAGACGGGCTTAAATTCAAAGCATCTTTCAGAAGATTCCCCAACCTCCCCCTCTAAAAGTAGAAATGTAGGTTTTGTATTAATGGTCTTGAATAGAGAGAGGGAACTGAGGAAATATTTTGTTTCTGTACAGGAATTAGGGCAAGTTAGATCTAGTATTGTGTAATAATTCTCATTTTTAAACAACTGAACATCGATAATAATGGCTTTTTAAGAGATCATTTATGCTAGATGCTGTATAGGTACTTTAAATATATATATCTTTTATTTTTATAATATAGATTGTCAGCTTTGACTTAATTTTGTTCAGTCCAGTGGGGATGCAACTATGAGATACCCTAAATGAATTTATGAATGAAAGAAATAAAGAAATCCTGTAAAAACTTAACCAATGAAGTCTATACATAATAAGCAAGCAGATCATCTGTAATAGAAAAATAAGGATTAATTCTCATTTCTCAGTGTCAGTGGAAACATCATTTCTTTTGAGAGAAATTTCCTGATGTTTCAATAGTGCCAGGAATTTTGCCAATCATACTATTTGGTGTATTTTACTTTAATAATGTGTTTCGTTTCTATTTTCCCTTTTAGACTTTGAAGTTTATAATGACAAAGACTTTCTGTATTACCTAGGGATAATGTTGTCTGTCCTCCTAGGGACTAAAATAGTTATTTTCACATAATAAATACTTAGTAAATACTTCTTGAATGAAAATATGCTGAACAAATGATCAGTAATTGTACAACCAAATAGCTATAGAACAGAATCCCAGAGATCCAACTAAGATGACTGAGGAATATTATCAGTGTTGAAGGAGCAGGTGGTATCATAAAATTGGATCAATAGTTTTGTTCATCTTGCTAGGAGAAAGATTGTATAAGCAGAAGGCAATAGTCAGGCCAGGTAACATAGAAAAAGGCAATTCGAAATACCAAAGGTGGCAGTGCTAAGCTGACTGAGTGCACTGTTTGTTGGGTTGGCATGATTGTCTGCCCACTCACCCCGTCTATTGGGTGAGAAGGCTGCATCAGGCTATTAGAATTTAGCATTCTGACATTTGAATCATAAAATTAACTCCTGTGGTCAGTTAATCAATAAACCTTCTGATAATTTGGATCCCTACGTACTTTTCTTGCTTAGAGAAAATAGGCTGATTTTCAAATGCAAATGTCCATTCCATTTGACATTTTGATTCTTCCTCTAATTTCAATAATTGAGATTTCTGATTTTTTTTCAGTCTTAATGAGTTTTGTTAAGATGATATATCCCTGAAAGATACATGCCAACAAAATCAAGTTCTTAACTTCCAGGACGGAGGCTGCAAGTCTAGTTCCTTGTGATTTATGCAAGTGTAGTATCACTCATGAGGCTTCCTGCTCTCATCTGTGATATGAGGTGTTGTCACTTAACCTAACCTGTGATCACTGTGACATTACATAAAAAACTATAACAGCCTTTCTCTTACAGGCAGTCAGCTGCTGACTGCGACCAAATTGGTGGCTTTGTGTTGTAATGGGACGAGTCCACCTCTAGCCTTAATCACATGCAAAGCATCAAGATGCAAAATCTTCAGATCACACAGATGTCTCTAGGAAGCCGAAACTACTAATCAGAAAGTGAGTAGATTTGATGAATAAGTCAGTGAAATCAAGACATTTGGCTTTTGTTGTCCATTGGAGGAACTTGAAATTTTCAGTAGAGGAGAAGGCTTAAAATATTTTTAAGATATTTTAGACACTTATTTTTGAGTTGCACAGACCCAAACAGATACCAAACTTTGGAACAAATAAAAATAGCTTTAGACTATTAAAGTTTGTAAACCCCACTTTTTATCAAAAGGATTATTCAACTATAATAATATCAGAATTCTATGGATAGATGGAGCAAATATCTTGAATACATTTTTCTGTTGATTTTCTTACTGTGCCCATTTGGTTTTGCCCATAGGCAATAACTAATTTCTTGAAAGAGGATCTATAAGAATAATGCCAGCTGCTGACCTAATCATCATTTCTGTTCTTCTGCAAATTGGTAAGGTGAGTCATTATTTCCTCTTTCAAGAGAGATTTAACCTTGTGTATTATATGGGTTGCTTTCATTAGTAGAAGCTTCAGCCTTGTGTTATTTGTGGAATGCTGACGATTGATTTCATTGTTCATAGTGAATACCTTTTGAAATTGTATCTTAGATGTCATTCAGTGTTTCTTGGTATTGCTGACTATTAGCCATTTAAGTATGGCTTATTGACCTAGCACCTGTGTGTTTTGCAAACCAAGGCAGCAGGTGAAAAGGCAAATGAAATGGAGGCATATTTTAGATGGTGACACCTGGTCCCCCAGTGAACTGATTTACAGGCCAGTAACTATTCAGTGATAAAATGAGTGATAGGTAAGCCGATTCAGTATTTAGAAGATGGAAATGACTAGTTTGTTTCCCAGTGGGTCTGTCTAAACAGATATTTGGTGACCTAATATTCAAAATTACACAATTGAATAACACTCAGGGCTTTTTGTCTGGGACTGGCATAAGACTATTGAGACACGATTAACAATACAGAACTGGTAGTTATGAAGTTCAAGTGAAAGGTGCTTCTCTTGCTGTGTTAATTGGTCCCCAGTCTGCTGAGCATGTGCCTAGCTGTCAGTTGGCCATTCCTCATCCGCACAGCAGGGCAGTGTGTCTCCTCCTCTATTTTTTCAGGTAAATTACTTATCTCCATTTCAGTAAACTTTTTATCTTGTTCTTTCATTTGGAATATATCCCTCCGTTTCTTCACTTTGCTTGACTCTCTGTGTTGGTTTCTATCCATTATATGAAAGAGCTGCCTCTCCCAGTCTCGAAGAAGTATTAGCCTGTATAGGAAAGGAACCTTATTGTTCAACTGTTTCCTAGCTCTTGGTTGTCTTTTGAACTTTTGTTATTGTCCAAGCAACCAATTTTATTTGCAATAACGCCTAGTATTTGAGAGTGTACCAAGACCCGCCAGGGTCCCAAAGGAAAGGACCTCAGTCAGCACCTAGATTCCGGCTGTTGAAAGCCAGTCCCTCAGGCAGCAGCTTTTAAAGAACTCAAATACATACAGTCCTGTGGGACCACAAGCGTAAGCCCCACTGACCTCCAGAGCCAGGCAGTCTGGAGGTGTCCCCTGGCAGGAGACACAAAAATCAGGGTGCTAGACAAGGGTATAAGTCCCCTTTGGAAGACACCAGTGAGTTGGAGCAAAGCAGAGGGAGAACTCAAAGATTGCACCCACCAGCCTTAGTTCCCTTGAGAACACCTCCATAGGCTCCTTGAAATGTGCCAAACCAGAGCCTGCCCCTCAGGCCAAAGCTCCTGGACATGCAAATAGGCCTCTTTCTCAGAAAGACCGGGGGTTTCAGCCTGCTGTCTATGCAAATGCCTTGGAGGCGGTAATCTGCCAAGAACTATTTCTCCAACTGTTTTAAGTTCCACGGGACACAGGAATGCAAGTCCCCTGGCCTTCAAGACCAGGTGATGAAGGGGTGTCCTCTGGGCTACATCCGCAAAAACTGAGTCACCAGATACACATAGAAACTCCCCTCTGGGAGATACACTCTGCAGCAAGGCAAAGGGGGAGTGCCAAGATGGCTGGCACCTGCCACGAAAAGAAAATAAAGAACAAAAAGAAAAACAAAAAAACCTAAAAAAAAAAAAGGTGGCCTACCAGGGAGAAATAAAGTCTTAGAGATAAATAACTAAATAAATCAATTAAATAAAAGCCTAGAGTTAAAAAAATAGTGCCCACCAGACTCTATGTTCTGACAATATCCCAGCACAACCCTGATCCTCATTCTGATGCTTTAAAATTAGCAAATAAGCCTGTTTCACAGGAAGCCTGAGCACTTTTTAAAGGCTGTTTCTGCTCTGGGCCGTGGGGTGAGTGAATTTGCTTGTGAGCCGCCCCCCCTTTTTTTTTAACATCTTTATTGGAGTATAATTGCTTTACAATGGTGTGTTAGTGTCTGCTTTATAACATAGTGAATCAGCTATACATATACATATATCCCCACATCTCCTCACTCCCACATCTCCCTCCCTCCCACCCTCCCTATCCCACCCCTCTAGGTGGTCATCTTCCTGTGCTATGCAGCTGCTTCCCACTAGCTATTGGTTTTACATTTGGTAGTGTATGTGTGTACATGCCACTCTCTCACTTAGTCCCAGCTTACCCTTCCCCCTCCTCCTGACTTCAAGTCCATTCTCTAGTATGTCTGTATCTTTATTCCCGTCATGCCCCTAGATTCTTCATAACCATTTTTTTTTTTTTTTAGATTCCATATACATGTGTTAGCATATGGTATCTGTTTTTTCCTTTCTGACTTACTTCACTCTGTATGACAGACTCTAGGTCCATCTACCTCACTACAAATAACTCAGTTTCATTTCTTTTTATGGCTGAGTAATATTCCATTGTATATATGTGCCACATCTTCTTTATCCATTCATCTGTCGATGGACATTTAAGTTGCTTCCGTGTCCGGGCTATTGTAAATAGAGCTGCAGTGAACATTGTGGGACATGACTCTTTTTGAATTATGGTTTTCTCAGGGTATATGCCCAGTAGTGGGATTGCCGAGTCGTATGGTAATTCTATTTTTAGTTTTTTAAGGAACCTCCATACTGTTCTCCATAGTGGCTGTATCAATTTACATTCCCAACAGCAAGAGGGTTCCCTTTTCTCCACACCCTCTCCAGCATTTATTGTTTTGCTTGTGAGCCCTTTAAGAGCTGTTTCTCAGTTCACCACAGCCCCATATGTCTTGTGGCTGTGAGTCTAGTTGGTTTTCAAAGCTAGATAATTGGGGGACTCATCTCTCAGGTGTAGGTCTTAAAAGTTGGGTCTCCCAATATGCGATATGAACCCTTCACTCCTCAGGCAGAAGAGCCAGGCTTTGAATTCCTTCCCAATTGCGGGTCACCATGTGGGGTGGGAGGTTGGAAGGTGAGGTTTATGCTAAGATTGTAACTCAGCCTATCCTACTTGCTTTGATGTATTTTGTTTCCCTTCTTTGCCTGATGTAAAGAAGCTGTTCTGCTAGTTTTTAGGTATTTTTTAGAAGAAATTACTCCATATGTAGCTTTAGATTTGTTATGTTCACAGAAGGAGGCGAGTTCAGCATATTCCTATTTTACCCTCTTGAACCAGAACCCACCTCTTTTTTTTTTTTTTTTTTTTTGCGGTACACACGCCTCTCACTGCTGTGGCCTCTCCCGTTGCGGAGCACAGGCTCCGGACGCGCAGGCTCAGCGGCCATGGCTCACAGGCCCAGCCGCTCCGTGGCATGTGGGATCTTCCCGGCCCGGGGCATGAACCCGTGTCCCCTGCATCGGCAGGCGGACTCTCAACCACTGCGCCACCAGGGAAGCCCAGCACCCACCTCTTTTAATAGCTGTAGATTTGTAGTATAAGTTACTGCTCATTGTTTGAATTTCTTTTAACCATCAGCCACTTTCAAGTTGGATATTTATGTTAACAAAAATGCTGAGCCGAATTACTTTGTCTCAGTCACATCATCTGTAAAATAGAGAAAGCAATCCATAAAATAGGTAGTGACACCTACCATATAGAGTTGTTGAAAGGGTAAAGCAAGTCAGTACACATGGAGAATTGAGAACAGTTTATTTTATGTTATTCGTAAATGTTAGCCATGACCACAAAAACAACAATGATGGTGGAGAAGATAAGGGTGATGAAATGATAGATATATTATGTAACCTTTAATATTCAGGTCTCTGCTGGTTTTTAATAATTCAAAACACTACCAGACTCTTTCCATATTAAAATATAATTTTCAACTTCTCACTAATCAAGAGGAAAATATAGTCTTCAAGGAGCCTCAGGCAGCTATGACACTGCATTGAATCTTATGCAGTTAGGCAGAGATGGCCAAAACCACATAGCTTACCTGGCCATCTGAAGAGTGGGTCTAATAACAGGCTTAGGAACATTTTCCTAAAGAGAAAATCAGGAGACAGGAATTTCCTGTTGAGTAATTAAAATAAACACAGGCACGATTTCAAAGAAGAATTTATTAATTAGTTTAACAATTATTTATTGGGAACAAAGTTCTAGCGGGAGGAAAATGACAAGCCACAAAACTCTGCATGCATGGTATTTCTCATAGTGATAAGTACTGAGACAAATGGGATTGTCATCTTTTGTTGGGTCTTAAAGAAGGAGTCATTGAGAAGAGACTAGACAACCAGATAATTGGAGGAAGGGAGAAATGAGTCACAAAGCGTCATCAGGAAGAGCATTCCAGGTAGAGACAACATCAAGTCCAATGTTCTAAGGCAGTTAGGATGTGATGACACTTTAGGGTATTTCAGAAATAATAATAAACCCGTATGGGTTAATCTGAAGGAACAAGTCTTAAAGCAATAGGAAATAGTGTCAGTGTATGTAGGACCTTTCATGAATTAAGTGAAAAACTGCTGACAGATTTTGAGCAAAGGAAAGAAATCTGAAAAGGAGCTCTCTGGTGCTATATTAAGAATTGACTATTAGGAAGGAGAGTAAGGACACTGGGAGAAAACCTTTAGAAATCTGTCATACGAACCTAAGCAAGAGCACCATGGTAGGAGTGGAAGTATTACAAAGGGACTGGATTCTGAGTGTGCTTTCATAAAAGGATTTGTCTATGAATTGATTATATCACAGAAGGGAGAGTTAAGTGCCAAGTGCTTTGGGTAGAGAAATGCAGAAGGTTGCAACTGCTTTGGGGGAAATTGAGGGCAGAGCAATTTGGCAATGGTGGAGGTGGGACTGGTGAATCAGTAAAAGATACCATGAAGGAACAACAACCAAGAAAGAATGATGTTCCAGATGCCAAATGAGAAGATGTTTCAAGCATAAAAATATCAACTCTGCCAAATAATGTTAAGTCAAGAAAGGTGTAGAATAAGGCACGACCTTTGCGTTAAGCAACACAGCATCTCTGGTAACCTTACGTGGAGTAGTGAGAATGAAAGTCTCTTCAGATGGGGAGGAGTCAGTAGGAGAATTGCTTTTCTTTTCTAGAATACCTTTTCACAGACACTGCAGGGTAGCTTTGTCACATCAAGGTCACTAAACTCAGAAAGGCATCTTTCCTTGATCGATGTGGATTCCATCAGAGCACAAAATCTCTCCCAGAATCGGAGTGAGTGGTGGTCATGATTCCTTCTATTTTTAATTTTTCTGGCGAACTAGGCCTAGCACATTGACATGATAGGAATCTAACGGATATGATTGGATTTAATAAAGCAGCATATGGCATTTGGGTGGGTACTCATTACAATCGCCAGCACTCAGTCACCTATTATTCTTTAAGCCATGCACATGCAGCTTGAAGCTAGAAATGTGGTAACAAATTTTACATCCTCTAACCTAGTACTCACTGTGAGTGAAACATCATAATCATCTTCTTTAGAAACCTGTTGTTATAATCCAACAAAGTTAGCTTACATCAGAGTATCTCTAAGACCTATTTGGTGTGAATTACATTATTTGACAACTGGCTTCTCAATATCTCCATTTGGATGTTAGGAGACTGAAAACTTAACATGACCTAAGTTTAGCTCCTGGTTTTCTCTGCTAAGCCTACTTCTCCTGGAGTTTCCCCAGTTCCATTTGATGACAACTCCATCCTTCTAGGTATTAAGGGTAAAGTACTTGAAGTCATCTCTGAATGCTTGCTTTTTCCAGCACCTCAAATTCAATTCATCAGCATATCCTGTTTTCTTGACCTTTAAATTATATCCAGATCCAATGACTTTCCACCACTTCCACTGGCAATATCCTGCCTGAGTCACCATCAATTCTAAGCTAGATTTTACTGCAGTAGCTTCCTAATTTGTGTTTCTAAGCTTTTTCCGCAGCTACATTTTATTATCCAGATAGCAGCCAAAGGGATCTTGTACAGTGTAAATCTGGTGATGTCACTCCTCCAGTCTGGGTCCTGCAGTGGTTCCTGAGTTCCTTCAGTGTTCTGCAAAGACTTACCTTATGCTTCCTCCCTGTTCTCCTTATTTCTATAACCTAATATTCTACAGCTTTATCCTTCACTCACTCTGTTCTGGCCAGCTTGCCCTCCTTGTTCTCCTTTTTCTATTGTGCATAGTACTTACTGTAACACACTGTATAATTTACAGATTTATTTTATTATTATTTGTAAATTTTTCTGTACCTCCTTGCTAGAATTTAAGCTCCATGAGAGAAAATGAAACAAAACAGAACAAAACCAAAAAACAAACAAACAAACAAAAACCCTTGTCAGCTTTGTTCAGTGAAGAATCAAAAGTGCTTTGATCTGTCTGGCATCGCATCTAGAAGGTGCTTAGTGAATATTTGTTGAATGAATTGAATAAATGAATTAACCATTTAATCTCAAAATAATCTTAATGATGTCTATGTAATGTTATTATTTCCATTTCATAGATAAGGAATCCTAGGCACAAAGAGCTTAAAAATATTTAAATTAATACAGCTAGTAAGTGACTGAGCTTGAATTTGAATATAAAAAGCCTACTTCTAGAATCAACAATTAAGTACTCAAGTTAGCACTCTTGAGAACCATACTGCAACTGTCCCATTGTATATGAATAATACAGAATAATATTTATTTTGAAATTAAAAAAAATAAGGGGGCTGTATGTGAATAGATATGAAGAGACATCCCTGTCATGTTATGAAGTTTAAAAAAATTACAGAACAAGTTCTATAGCATGATATTATTTTAAAAATTCATGCACATATACATATATATATACACATACATATTTGTTCTCCAGTGTTGTTCATTTCCTTACTTATGAATATATACAAAGAGCAAATTACCCTAGAAGTAGATATTATATGGAGAAAGGGAATTTTTAGAATAATCTTTTTATTTTTGAATATTTTGCAAACAGCAGTTCTTACATTATAACTTAAATAATTTAAAAATAACCAATATGACAACAGAATCCCCATAAATACCAAACATGAGTTCATATAAATGTCAACTCCCCTTTTCCCCAATGAAGTTAATAACATTTTTGTTTACCTCAAAACAAAGACACATCCTATAGCATGGTAATTGGATTAGCTAATTTGGTCCTCAATGGGAGTGAGGATGCTGCAGGAATCTTTACTACTCCTTATGTATATCATTACATTTCAGTTTCACAGTATTTTGTTCATTAATATTCCCCACAGCCTATGGAAGATGCTGGCAATGTTTCTTTCTTTCAAACGTGATTTAGGTTGAGTGGTTCTGCACTTAACCCCCCCACTTCCCCAAGTATGGCCTTCTGAACACATGGTATTCTCCCAACAGTAGTAGCAGTGATCTCCAATAGAGGATGGACAGGGAGTGGCATATTTGAATTCTTTATGGGTCATAATTTGTTGACAAATCCTTGGGAGTACATTTTCCTTATTGAGAATAGCTGTTCTGATATGTTAAATATTAGGAAAATTAACATGTTCCTAATTTATCCATTTGGTCATCCTCAAAGCAGGACTAACTGTGTTTTTTATATAATTTATAATATAAGGTATTGTCTTTAAAAGTTTTGGTTGAACTAGCTTCCTATATACATAGTAACTAATTGATGGCCTCCAGATACATTTGTGAAATTCAAATTTTTTAATCTTTAGGAGTGGCAAACAAGGAAAAAATCAATCATTTCATTTACTTTTCAGAAATGAATCAATTTTTTCTCCTTACTGATTCTATTTATATTAACATATATGTACATTTTTTATCAATGTAGCTTTTTATTAATGTAATCATTTTATCTGTATATATAATCAATTTAATTATATTACTTTCATCATAGTGCAAGTTTTTAAAAATTATAATATTAACTGAGTGGTAAAGTGAAAGTAGTAGACTGACTGAGCGGGAGCAAATGTATTATCCACAGTGCTTTCTGGTGTAGACAGGCATGTGGAGGACGGAGCCCACGCTATCTATGTGCATGTGACATAAATAATAGGAGAGAGGAGGAGATAAATACAGTTTGATTGGATCAAATGAAACGTAAAGTTGAAATAGCATAGTTCTAAATTGTCATTCTATATTAACATCCTGAAAACGTTAGATTCCACTTATAAATTTATAATTACATTTTCATGCTCAAAGTCAACTAATGTTTTGCTCTCTTTTAATGCCATCAGCTCTTGCTTCAATTGGCCATCTAAGAGCATTTCAGAGCCAAGGTTATTAACATATTTCTAAACAAGAAGCTATTTCCCATGAAGTCTCCAAGGTGTTAAATTTTAAGCCAATACATATATTATGGTAGTTAGGGCTCTCTGATTTTCATTTATGCGTATCCCAAGCAGCATATGATCACAGCTGGAAAAATGAGCTTGAGTAATGAAATAAAGGAGATGCCAAACCAATAGTTTTTCTTAGAATAGAGACCATTAGTTTAATTGCCACAGATGGATGATAATCAGGTCTCAAAGCTCTGGTACTTGGAGTAGTCTTTTAAACCTCAAATATGAATTTAACACTATATTCTTTGAATGATCACTCAAGTGGAGTAAAAAAAATATCCCCATGCCGAAAAGTGATAAATTTACAATTTACTGAGGGAATATTCTGGGAATTCTGAGTTTTAAAGTGATCCCTCAAATCTTTAAGTTCAGTATGCAGGATGCAGTGGGTGGAGCTGTTTACCCAAGGTCCTCACCTGTAAAATGGATATTATCATATTCTTCATCAACATCATCATCCTCATCATCACCTTTACCTTCACTATTATCATCATCATCCCTATTAATAATGTTGGGTTTATTGAGATAACAGTTGTAAACCATTAAGCATGTCCTCTGGTAGGTAATAACCCAACACAGGTGTTCTTCACGGATTCTTAAGTGAAAGTTGTATAATGTTGCTAAGTCTCAGGTTCCCCATTTGTAACATGCGGATTACAATGCCTATTTCTAGGCTTTCACCAGTATTAAATTTGAATAATGTCTGTATTGTATAGTACTTAAACATTACTTGACATGTAGCACCAGCCATAAAATTGAGTCCACCTTGTCAAACTCAAAACTGAGTCAAAAATATTCTCACAAAGCAGATGGTCAAAGCTGTGTAGCTTTCAAGGAACATTCAAGACACATTCAAGGAACATTCGTTCTCTGAAACTAGAAGTCGGTAGATATGTATTCTTGTTTCTCTCATCTCCTACATTGCACTGAATCCTCCCTACAAGCCCCTTATAGACATTTATCTATATTTATAAGAAATATCTCTAAACAGTAAATCTTAAATTAAAAAAAAATTCCAATGAATGAAAGAAGAATTGAGAGTAATTTTAAAATATGATACATTTCTATATATTTTCAACCTTTCATCTGCAACTCCCATCCTTCTTAGTTTTCTCCCATGTTAGTACTGAACTTTGCTTTAAGAAGACAGCTTTTTCATCTCAAAGAGGTAGCATAGAAAGAGCAAGGAATTTGGAGTCAGACTAGCCATGTTTATAGTTCCAGTGCTGCCAGGTAAAGATATAAAACTTGGGCAAGTCATGGGACTTCTCAGTTTTCTTTTCTATAAAAAGTGGGTAAAAGTACCACTACTGTAAAGTTCTATAAGGATTACATATAATACGTGTGAAATTCCTAACAGGTACGAATTAAATTATAGCTCTCATAACTCTAATTTCATGATAAAATATACCCTGTTCTCCATTTGTTACTCAGCTTTTTCCATGGATAAAATCCCTTAGGAGCAATTATCAAGACACTTCTTTCATAGACTAGTTTCAAGGTAAATTCCCAGGTCGTTTCAGCTTTACTCAGTTCCTTCCCTTTGTCTTGCATTCTCCCTCCAGGCTGGAAAACTACGAAAAAAGAGAGTCATTGACTTTAAATAGACTGGTATTAGCAACTTTGAAGGAGAGTTTCTTAAAATTCTGTCTCCTAAACTGAATATAGAAAATATTCTATTTTCTTTCTAAAAATGTAAGCTCTAGGCCTCAGTATCTAGAATATTCTGAATTCCAGAGACAATGATGAATTTTACTTCTCAAAAAAATCTGAGCTCCCTTTCCCTCCAGGCTTTACTTTCTGCAAGTTTACCCTGTCCTTGGAATATTTTCTTTTTTCACCAACCTGTTTCCCATCTAGACAAGACCTTTTCTTCCTTCAGGTCTAGGTTCAACTGAACCTTGTTTTCTTAATTTGAAAAATTCACTTCTATTTTATCTTAGGTTTCTGTTTCATGATAATGATCACAGATGTAATTATTTTCTTCACATTTTTTCTCCCTCATGATATGTCCATGAGAATCAGGAGAGTTTGTGTGTTTTCCCCTTTATAACACCAGCACAGAAATAGAGAAAGGATGAGCTAGGAATGCCAGTGATGTATCTATTTCTTGTGTCGTGTGATTCTTTCATTTATTTTTCCACTTATCTTTGTGATACAGTTGCATTACTATCATTTTTCTCTTCTCATAAAATAAAACCAAACAATAAAAGAGAAGCTTAAGATAATAGTCTAGTAAAAATTATTTCAACTAAAACATAATTGAGTAAATGTAAGATAAAATTTCCTAATATGGGTTGGAGAATTTTAGATTTATCTCCAAAGGCCAATTTCTTAATCTCTTTGGAAATTTGATTATTACTTTTATTAAAAGAAGTAAAGAAAATGACATCTGCAAAAGCCAATTTAATTACTTTTAACTTTTGTTATATTTCCAGCTCAACCTGTACTGTGTGATTTGGGGCAAGTAATTAATTTCTCTGTGACCAAGGCCTTGCCTACAAAATGGAGGAAGAATTGAACCTACCTCATAGAGTTTTTAAGAGGTTAAAATGATTCAATATATGTAAAGTACTTAGACTATTATAATTGCTGTTACTTAAAAAAATCCTATAGTATTTGACACTATACCTCTAAAATTTCTTAGATATGACACTTATACCATCAAGGAACCCATGTGTCTTGCCATTTCACCTCTCTGTTTAGTAAAAATACATATTAAATGAGTTAGCATTCACTTTTTAGTAACTAATTTGTTCATGGTAGTTTCAACATTGCACATATATTGCACAAAAATTTCCTATATTTGCTTGAAATATAGGAAAGTTTAAAACTCAGCAAAAGTTTTGCCCTTTGCGTATTGTAGATGAAACTATATGAAATAGTCTGGTTGGTTTTATTGGCTAGGACAGCAAATACTAAACTTGATTCCTTATAGTGTGAATAAGTTAGTCCCATAATGAGCTTTCAGTAACAGTTTGGTTTACCAAATAGCAACCTAATAGATGGACAGCCTCCCCCCGTGGTGTCTGAAAATCACACTGGATTGTGAAAGATTTTGAAACGACAGCCGTACCAATCAGCAGGACATACCCAAAATGTTAATTCAAAAACGTCTAATAATGTGTTAATGTAAGGTCTATTTACAGAGATGGAGGTAGGATAAAAAGGATCCAAGAAGGGACGGTGGAGCATTCTGGCACCAGCAAATGTTGGACGCCTTTATTACCTGTTTGCCCAAAGGAGCAATGTGATATAGGGAAATGAGGGGAACCTAGCACTTGGTGAGAGTGGCAGCTGTGGGAATTTGATCCCTGAGGCAGAGGAAATCAATCACCGTAAAAAACTGCAGCTTGGCAATAAGGAGAGGAAGGATTGAATCTCTCTGTCTTCCTCTCCCTCTCGCTCTCCCTCTCACTCGTCCCTCTCTCTCTGTCTCGCCAGAGCACCAATTCTCTGCTGCTGCCTCTGCTGGCCAAACCAAAACTGAGGATAGAGGAGTTGGGATACAGGGGATGATGCAGCCCATGGAAGTCAACCCCCTGCAACCCAGAGAAGGCGTAGATGGGAGCCCAGAGGAAGCATCTGATGGGAAAATGGAGGTAAGTCAGCCCAACAACCTTCTGGACAATTTCGTAATTTTAAGGTACTTTTATCTTATATTAAGTGAATTCAGTTATTTCTCTGCTTATAATAAAATTTGTGTAATCAATCAATGTGGATAGGAAGAAAACATCTACATGTGTATGACACAACTTGTATGGCTCAGCTTTTGTGAATAAAAATAACACAGGAATAATTTTATTCCCTAGTAAACGAAAACTACTTACAAATGGAATTCAATTATTTTCTAGTCACATTAAGATTTTAAACATACTTTCTATATTACCTTGGCAGGCCGCTCGCTATCTTTGAGTGTTTATGTTTCCTTTATGCTGATAAGCATTTTCTTCCCTGATCTTTTGGTTTTAACATAGTAGTATTTATTACAGAAGCTTATGCTATAATTATGTACAGTATTGTCCTTTATTGTTCAGGCTTGCAAAACATTTTCATTATTGGTTGAGACTTAGGACTATCAATGTTTAGGTCCAGTACAGTTAGGACAGCAGGTAGCAAATAACGACACGTTTTCATGGTTATCTTGCACAATTTTAATGGTACTATGAGATCATCAAATTCACATAATTTTTCTTTGGCTTCCACACCAAAGCCAATTTGAGATCATGAAAACATAGAATTCTAATAATTAAGGGAATACCGTTATCCAAATAAGTGATTTATTTATCATATTATATAAACATATACACACACACATATATACATGTGTATATATGTATAGAATATGTCTGTATAGGTGTGTATATATTCAATCTGAATTGTATTTCCTGAGGAAGGAGATAACAGCCTAAGCTTATCTTACATGTTGTGATAAATGCCAAGGAGTAGCTCTTTAGGTCTGCAGTGCTTTTTGGTCACAGTCACCCTTTATACTCCTAGAAATTATTGAACATCCCCAGAGTGTTTTCGTTTATGCAGGTTACAGCTATTAATATTTTACATTAGAAATGAAAATTGAGAACATTTTAAAACATTCATTTATTTACTTATCTATGATGATAAACTTATATATTAATACCTATAATATTCTGAGGAAAATGTATTTCACAAAACAAGGGCAAATAAATTAATGAGAACAGTGACACTGCTTTATATTTTTGCAAATCGTCTTGATCTCTGGCTTGATAAAAGTCACTTGAACTCTGATTTGTACTTCTCCATTCAATCCGCAGTGTACATACTGTGTTAGTTGAACTATGTGAAGAAAATCTGGCCTTACACAGATAATGCAACTGGAAATGCAGAACCTTGTGGACCCTGAAAGGGTCTTGAGGACCCCCAAGGGCTCCAGGGACCACAGTGAACTTTAGAGCATTTTTCTCAATAGAAATAGGCAATGGAGAACCATGGACTGATTCCCTTGAAACCTATCCCCTGATAATTGGTTCAGAAAAAAGAACAACAGTGTTATAAAAAATGTATATGTATTGTATCACTTAGTAATCACACTACCTTATAAATAAGATGGGTATGATAATGCCCAGATTTTAGCTGCTAAGCTGGAGACACACAGAGGATCATGTCTAAAGCCACAATTTATGTGAGAAGCAGAAATTTGGATCATGTCTGTTTGATTTCAAAGACCAAGCTCTTTCCACTATACCATCCTAAGGGAAATTCTGTTCTTCAGCAGCATCGACTGGTAGGAATTGAGAAGGGAATAGTTTCAACTGTCAGTTGATGTGGTTTAACTTTCATATGACTTTTCTTATGTAATATTTGAGTTCCACTGCCTGTATGCCTTTTATCTTTTACCAGTGTTGTTGTTTCTTGTAATTTTTTTCAGTGTTGTTTTCAAAAGAATACTTAAGCTACACTATATGGATAATAATTAGTCTTTGGTGAGCCACTAAACCATTTCTACCCTTAGTTTTTAGATATTCTTCAATATACGTGCCTTACTTCATTGGATATATCATATGCATGAAGAAGTTAGAAATGAGCTTTTCTTCTTATCAACAAGCAGTATCATCAGTATCTTTCTCTACTTGCATCCCTAGTCTCCCACAGGATTGATTATTACAAAATCCTGACTCTTCCTAATACCGTGCCTTAGAAGATACTGTTACAGGGGTATACTTTTCTCAATTAAAAAGACTGGGTAACTCCCGTTTTGATGGGCATGAGAACAGTGAACATCGAGGAAACAGAATGCATGGTCATATCTCTTAGTCTAATTTCAGTGGCACTCTTCCTCAAAATATCTTCCTTTGTGACCGGTTCCACAAACTTTCAGTGCCACCACTGGATATCAATCCCTGACGATTGGAGTGTTTTTCCATTAAAATACAGATGTCCATGAGGTGGAGTTTGAAGGAGTTAATAATTAGTGATCATAATTTACTTTTATGAATTCAGAGATATCATCAAATAGTTGATGTCATTTGACTCTGTTTATGTTACTTTTCCTCCACCCTTGGTGTGTGATTTTTATCCGTAAAGTCACGAGATAACTGCTTAGCCTTCACATTTCACTTTCTCATTCCAGGCAAGGAAAAAGTCAGACATTTCAAAAGCCATTTCTGTGAGAAGGTTTATCTTTTATTTGCAAAGGATTCCTTTGTCACCAAACATCCATTCCTGTCTCACTGCCCAGAAACACATGATAAGAACACACCTCACTGGAAGGTAGCAGGGAGAAGAGAGTGTTCATTTTCTAGTTCCTCTGGTAAAGGAAAGCAAAAGAGAAAGTGATTAAGCAGACGGCTCATTATTCATTTATTCTTACTTATGTATGGATTGCCTACTGTGTTTGAGGCACAAAATTATCCTCATCATTATAAAGCTTACATTGTAGTTCTGTGAGACAGGCTATTAAGGAAACAGGTAAAATAGTTAAACATGGGATTGAGATGACCAAGAGGAAGGATGCCACTTTAAAGACTATGGTGAAAGTAGACCTCCATAATGAGAAAGCATCTGGATGGAGACTTAGAAGTGTTGAAAGATGAAGCCATTTGGATTTGAGTTAGTAGTGTTTCAGTTAAAGTAAATGGTAAATCAGAATTCTGAGGCAGAGTGTCCATGGTTATCGTCATGTCCAGTGATGTCCAGTGATCATCATGGGATGAAGGTGAGCAGAGAAGAGTGAGCTAGAGTTACGAAAACAGGAGCCATGGTCAGAGATGTAAAGCAGGGCTTTTTAAGACATTGTTATATGTTTGTCCCTTCCTATAAAATGGTAAATTGTTGAGGTGGGCGGAAAGGGTTGGAGGAGCTTGAAAAGAATGTCTGCCGTGTTGTGCTATATAACATTAAAAACTATATTTGAAATAATTTGTTCATCATGTAGTACTATTATGTATGTTGTTTCATTTAGTATTTACAATAAAAGATGAAATATGTAGATAAGGCAGATATCATTCCCCTTTGTATGAGGAAGAGATAAAGCTCAGGAAACATATGCTACTTATAAAAAATTAAACACCTTATTAATAGCAGAACTTGGACACAGAGCCAAATGCTGTGCCCCCTGATCTAGAAAGAATTTCCACTATACCCTGCTGCCATATTTGTTTTTTCAATGTGGATAATGTCATTATATCTTTATATTTACTGTCTTAAAATCAGTCAGTTTTCATTTTATTTTTGATTCACATGTCTGTTAAAAGAAAACCTGAGGCATATTGAAATTTTTAAGAGTTTATGTGAGCAAAAGTTGATTCCAGTTGGCCAGCACCAAACCAGAAGTGGTTAGGAGTACTCCACCAACAGGATCTGGGGGAGACAGTTCTATAGAGAAAAGGGAGAAGCAAAGTAAGGAAATTGTTGATTGGCTATAGTTTAAAGCCTAGTTGGCTGTTTGTGATTGGTTGTCCTTAGGTTTCAATTTCATAACTTTGAGGCACTTAAAGGCTTAGATTTTGGTTTGCTTACACAGGTCACCATGGCATTAGACACCCCTCGGTCTAATGGCCTCCTTGTTTAATTAATTCACCCTTTGAAATCTTTGCTTTCTAGAAATTCGTATGCACTGAGTTAGCAGCCATTAAGGCTGATGGAATTTTGTTGAGATTCAACTTTATCTTTTTTTTTCCAATATAAAAATTCTTTGTGAGGAAAAAGAATAACAGTTCCTCTGATTGTCATGAGTTCAATGGAAAATAACATTAATGATCCTGTCTAAACCAGATAGATTAAAAAAACAATTTCTATTCACCCTTGTTCTCATAGCTCCTGACTTCAGAATAAAGGAAGTCGGCCCATAACACACCCTTAATTCTGGGCCCCACACTCAAGTGGGCATATCAAGTGGCCACTCATATGGAACAATTTTCCAAGTTCCAACACCCTTGCACAAGTGGCAGTTTTTTTTATTCCCTTCTTGGAATGTTTGGTGGACTGGCTGCTTTAACATTAAACTTATTTTCTCTGACAGCTTTCAAAAGATGGTTTGATTGAATATCTAATGAGTTTAGAGCATAGGTTTTTTAAAAATTTACGAGAGCCATGTATGATTATTAGCAACTACTTTAAATATTCAGAAATAAAAATTTCTCCTATCACCATGAAAATGATTACATTAGAATGTTCACATAATGCATGTGTATGTGCACATACACACACACGTAAGCAAATACACACATTTGAAATCTTAATTAATAGTTTTTGGGTTTTGTGTTTTTCCACCAAATAATATATAAGTATTTTCCTAAGTAATTTATTAGTTTTTGAGAACATCATCTTTTTTAACATTGGAATAATATCCCATAGTTTGGATGTACAGTGATTTAATTAAAGATTTATTGGAAATTTTGAAAAGATATTAATAATAAGCAAAATATTTTGAATATTACATATTCATTCCCAAATTGCTTCAAAATATAGTTTATAACTACTCACCCTCCTGAATAAAGTCTATGAGAATTCTTATCTCACTATATCCTTGCCTCTAGGATCACATATTGTCATTGCAGCTGGCTTTGATCCTCATATTTGATGGCTGCAAGAAAGTTGCTTCACTTTTTTTTTTTTTTTT
>NW_006774075.1:4606344-4626452 GCF_000442215.2 Lipotes vexillifer
GGACCTTCCTGGACCGGGGCATGAACCCGCGTCCCCTGCATCGGCAGGCGGACCCCCAACCACTGCACCACCAGGGAAGCCCTGCTTCACTTTTAAAATCCTATTTATATTTTGGGCAGTTAGAAGGAGAAAGGTAAAGAGAAAATTTGTGAATTATGAATTATATTTTCTCTGCCCATAGTGTATATATTTTTTTCTAGTAGGTACCTTCTTATCCCCAACAAAATTCTGTTTCTGATCATAAAGAAAAAAGGAGACTGGACATTGAGTTAGCAACTTCCTGTTTCTGCTGTGGAGGTCAGTATTGGGTAGCCACCAGACAAAACAAGTTCATATCTCAGCTCTGGCAGTTTACCAGCTGTTTATTTTTGTGCAAGTGGCTTTATCTCTTTAATCTTAGATCTTTATCCATCAAATGGGACAAATAATAGCGCCACAATCAACATGATTTTAAAGAGGATTAAACAAATTATTGTAAAAACAGGTTGATCATATGTCTAACGTTTTGTAGGCATTTTATTAAATGTTGGTCATAGTAATAACTATTATCACTGTTCCCATAATAAGACTTTTAGATGTAATGATCTTTTAAAGTTAGGGATATTAATATTTTATACATTTTGTATTTTGTCACTTTTGTTAGAAATAGTCATCATATCTGCTAAGTGGTTATAGGAGGAAATACAGGAAGACTATTGACTTTTGTATATTTCTTAATAAATTGCCAATTCTAAATTAGTTAAATTTTCTACATATTTAGTGTTAACATTTTATTTCCCCTTTCTTCAAAGTTTATAGCTTAATTTTCTTTATCATGTGTTATTACTGTGGCTAATTTTTCCAGGACAAAGTTATAAAATAATGATATAGATCCGAATATGACAAAAACAAGAAGAAAAAAGAAAAATGCAACCATAAAATTGGCAAATATTATGCTACATAACAAGCATATTCATTATGAGACAACTTAAAGATGTAACAGAGTAATATATATAAATTGACACTAATTAATTTGAAGATTTTTATAAATAATATCAGAAATTTTACATAAAGTGACATAAGAAGAGACAGCTAGAATAAAACAACGAGTTAATTTTTATAGTAACCAGATTTCTAGATGTAAAAATCAGTATGAGACTGAATAGATTTTGTGGATAAATTCTATAAAACTGAGGATATGTACAATAATTATGTTAGAAGAAAAGCTTCTAAATTCACTTTATAAAGCTAACATAGAATATTCTAATACGAATACATGACAAAATCCCTGTTGAGTCAATCACCAATAAAAGTTAATAGTGTATGGTAGAACTTAATATTGAAAATTATTTTGTAAGTTATTAATAATACAGTTGACCCTTGAACAGCATGGGGTTAAGGGTGTTGCCCCTCATGCAGCTGAAAAATATGCATATAACTTTACAGTCAGCCCTCCTCCATATCCATGGGTCCAAATCCACAGATTCAACCAACAGTAAATGGTGTAGTTTGCCATATGTGTTTATTAAAACAAAACCTGCATGTAAGTTAACCCATGCAGTTCAAACCTGTGTGGTTCAAGGGCCAACTGTACTTAAAAGCAATTCTTAGCAATTGAAAAGCAAAAGCTTTTAAATATAAGATAGTAAAAAGCATCATCATCATTTCTTTGGAAGTTCTTATTTATCTGGAAAAGCACAGGAATTTAGTAAAACATTTTTGACCCCTGTCAAAGGAAAAGTTGCACTAAACAAAGTAAAACAGGCAAGGAAGACTTTATTCATGACTATTGCAATGGGGGAGAAAGGCCAGAACTAATCTCAGTCTAATCTCAACTCTGCCGTAAAGAAAATGATGGAGAATTTTTAAGAGCTGGGGTGGGGGGATCTTAGACCACCTGTGTTTGAAAATTGGCCTTACCCAAAGGAAAAGTAAACTTTCTCACGTCTTCCTGATGGAAGGTTGTTTTACAGATTGTGGAGGGGTGGTGGGGGGGGAAGAGAGCTTCTACCTTTCCACAGAAAGTAGAAGATAAGGGCCATAGGGGGATGCTATCTTGCTTGATGATTGTATTTCAAAGGAATGGTTTCCAGGTCCTTAAGAAAGACACTCGTGGGTTGTGACACTGGCAAGAAGTTTTTAAAAACATATCTCAAAGGGAAGGGGATAAAGAATTCACAAGTCTTCCAAGGAAAATGTTTTCAGAAAAGGCAGGTCAGGACATAGTCAGGAAGAAGTCTAGTCAGGCTGAGGGAAATGCTGAAGCCATCTTGGTTACTCCATACAGGAATGTATATACTATAAATATAAATGATGTACATATTTGATAAAATAGAAAATATAATAATACAACAGAAAAAGTTTTCTTTCATTATAACAGAAGACAAAACTTAAGAATAAATCAAAGAGAACTGTATAGAAACTATATAAAAAGACAGAAAATTTTACTAAAGAATTTCAAATTAGACTTCATAAAATAATTTCTCCTAAATCCATAGATGAAAAGACTCAGCATCATGTAGACTACATAAAATACAAAACTAAAAAGTAATTAATAAATAATAGAATCAAAATTAAAAATTCAATGGGATTTTAGCTTGGTATTTGACTTAATAATACAAATGTTCATTTGGAGAAAAATAAAGGGGTAAAATGAACAAAGCATATTTTGAATGAGAGGATAATGAAAATTTACTTTGTTCTATCAGTTTTGAAATAAAGTTTCTGTGATTATAATATTTATGTAAACCTGGAGACACATAAATGGAACAGAACAAAAAATTTGAATATTTAGGTAGGAATTTTGCTTGTGATAAAGATGGCATTAAAATTTGTTAGAAAACATTGGTTATTGCATGAATGGCATTGTGATAGCTGGTGATATGCATTACATTTTTTCAAGATTTTCAGATTCATTAAGATATTAAGCAAAGTGTTACACATAAAGGCTCTGAAGTCATGTTGAAGTTTGAGATTCTTAGTTCTCACTACATAATTTTGGGAAGTTGTCCTTCCCACTGTATGCTCTGTCTCTTTTAAAAAATGGGCATTATAATAGTCATTAACTCATTAGATTATTTTAAAGATTACATTAAATATATATTATTCAGCACTTAACCACATAAGTTCCTTAAATATAAGCTATTAGTATATCATTAGTTACAAAGGAATGACAGTTACTTGTTCCAATATTCTTGGTCCCAACATTTTGTTACCAAATACTTGTAGATACTACCGCATTACCAGTTAGAATGTAGTATCAGTATAGCAATCAGCCATGCATTTGTTCTTTAAGCAACTGTTTGTAGATTGCCTAGCAATTTTCCTGGCATTTTGGGAGACAACAGCGTGTCAGGCAAGGTTAACTTAAATGGGTTAGCAAAGATGCAAGTAAACAAAATATTAGCCAGTAATAAATTCAACTCTGAGAATTAAATAGGTTGCTGGAATATTGAGGGAATTAAATAGGTTACTGGAATATTTTAACTCCCATTAAAATAATGGGAGGAAGGCCAACATTACTGAAGTTCACTGGGCAAGGAGGAAACTGGTGGGATACACAGCGCTAGAGGTAGGCAGGTGCTGGATACTGGCTTCAAAGGCCAGGACAAGGAGTTAGAATTGTATGCTAATATGATGGAAACTATTGGAATTTTTTGAGTAAGAAGGTGTTATGAGCTGATTTATATTTTAAAGGATTATTGTGTGGAGAATGAATTATTAGGGGGTACATTAGAAGCAGAGAAGCCATTAAGAAAGGATGGTGTTTGGGACTAAGGTGGTAATAATAGGAATGGACAAGAGTTTCATGAGGAAGTCTGAGACTGGCTTGATTTTCTCTTGGGAGGCCTCTTTTAATGTTGTTGTTTTTTGTTTATTTCTGGTTATTGCTATTTTTATTTATTTGTGGAATTTTTCTTCCTGTATACCTCTATGGAATTGAGAAGTACTTGGCTTGAATGTCTGAAGAAATTCAAAAATGTATAAAATTGGATAGACCAACAATGGGCACAATAAAACTGAAGATTTGAAAGGTTGGAGAATAAAATAAAGACAAAAAAGGAAGTGGGTTTATGTGGTACAAGGAAAAGACATTGATTCTCTAGTGGGAATGTCCGGTTTCTAGATCTTAAAATAGTTATATCTGTGTGTTTAAGAGATTTATGATAAAGATGTTTCATTGATTAATCTATGTGTACAGGAAAAACAAGTGATACAAGTGAAGAAATTGAAAGAATGTAAAACTACTCACACATGAAAATGGGAAAAGATACTTAACTCACTGAAAGAGCCAATTCTGTAGGTATATATTTAATATGTACCATTTACAAATAATTCTGCTGGGCATTATGAAATAGATGCTTGCCTTTTTAAATTGAATACATTGAATTTAATTGAGTACGATTGTAGAATAAGGAATACCTAATGTGATCATCACTATACCACAGATAGGAAGAAGCATGTGTAGATTTCAGAAGAGATTGTTAAAATGAGAACATAATGCCAGCCTGGATGTGGCAGTGGTCATCAGGAGTGCCCAAAAGTATCAAAGGGTGCTTTTTGGTCCTTTTTGAGTATGGTATAAGAAAAGGAAAAATATCAACAATGCTTTAAGAGCTAGAATAGTTAGTATATTGATTTAGATTTTTCTTCTTTTAATAAAAAGAAAAGATGATTCATGTCTTGAATCACCAGGAGACAAATAATACTCTGTGAATTTAAATTAGAATTTTTTAAAGCTGGTTAAATCTAGTTCTAGAGGCCCAAGTTTATATTGATGCAGAGCATAAGAGAATTACTCTCAGGCCCTTGCAATTGAGTGTGCAATAATTATAGCATGATGAGATAATGAAGAGACTGTCAGGCTTTTTTAGGCAAGGAGGCTTGAGGATACAAATATTTGAAAATGGAGAATGCCAATTAGTTTTCACGCTGCCCTATTAGTAGGGCAGAGAGTTACATTTTGTCAGTTCTGCAGTGAAATGAAGGCAGGAGGGAAACAAAGTGCAGCTCACATGGTGGTGTTCCTGTTGAACAAGTCATGGCCATTATATGCTGGAAATAACATGGTAATTAAAAATCAGATTTCCTTGCCAGCAAAAGCCACTTCTGAGCTACTTTGACACAAGTGATACATAGGACAATGCTACTGCCTGATTCCTGTATTCTATTTGCTTGAAAGTAGGATCCCAAATGTGATTATCAGTACTTATGTAAAAAAATCTTAGCATCAATTTATGTTAATTACCATTATATTTATGTCCTAGCTGTTTGATCTCGACCAGGCCTGGAAGGGTCGATTAAACTGTATTTAAATTTATTCTACTTTGTAGGTGTCCAGTAAAATGAACATTGTAAATAGCTCTGCTCTAGGGTTAATTTGTTCTGTAAAATTACACATATTTCTCCAGAGTATTCATTAGTGAGATAAAACAGAGAACTAATCTAGATGCAGAAGGATTATCATTATTGCCATACAGATATCTTTGATAAAATTCCAGTTGGGATTACCTCCCAGGGCCTGAATAAACGAAGTAGAATACCTCAAATCTCAGCTTGCACATATATCTTGCAAAAAAACACAGATGAAATTGCTGAGAATTGCAGGCCAATCAAAACATTAGAAAGCTACTTGCTGCAGTAATTTATTGAAGAGTTTTCAGTGACATTTTGATGCTCAACATATAACTCTAGTGTTATTAAGACATAAATTAAACCTAAAATTCCACTATAACACTCAGCACATTTCAGCAATTCAAATGTATTTTCAAGCATCCTTTGGCCTTTTGAGACTGAAAATAACATAAAAGTTGATAGTTCCTATAGGAAACAAAATATGTTATACCTTTAAAACACACACACAGACACACAGATACATACAGAAAGTAAAGGAAAATTAAAATTACATTAATATATATAACCTTTTGAAAATAGATGTATCATAAATTTTGCTGTAATTTCATATTTAAAAAATTTTTGTTGTTCTTTGTATTCTCATTAGCTGTATTACAAAATACTCAAGCTGTAGAGATGTGTACAAAGTAAAACATGAAAGATCCCATCTCCTTTTTATACTCTCCCTTCTCCAAGTTAGTAGGTTGTGGCTTGCTGTGAATTTTTCTACTTCCTGTCCTATTCATTGTCTTGCCTATACTGTACATACATAGATTTAGAATTTTTATTCAAATTGGATTAAGCCTTGTTTTTGTTTTGTTTTGTGCAATTTGATTTTTTAACTTAACATTTTGATTTGGAGCAATTTCTTGAAGGAGACCAGGTAAGCCACAGGATGGAAAAAAAGAACTGAACCTTTGGGCAGTTCTTCTGTCAATACCAATAGCAGTAGTTTGTTAATCATCCAAGGTCCTGACATCAGGTAGGAAACCCCTTAATTTTTCTACACTAATTAAATTGCTACACTAATTAAATTTCTACACTAATTAATTTCTACACTAATTAAATTTTAAAATGCTGGAAAATTGTAGAACTATTTATAAATATTTATAAACAGCCTTTTTGTTCAACATTGTATCACCAGTTTTCCCATATCATGACACTCTAATTTTAAAGGTTTCATGGAGGTTCATTGTATGTAGTCATCATAATTTACCTATTACATCATTCTGCCTTTAACAATGGAGATTTCTCCTTTTCTTCTGCCAATAAATCATGATATGCTTAATATTACTGAGGATAAATCTTTTTTCCTAGTTGAGTTCAATTTTATCACAGATTCCCATGAGTGAAATTATCTTTTAAAACTATTAACACTTTCAGATCACTTATAGCTTTTCATTTAAATTGAGGTTAAAGAGAGAACTCTTTAAAGTCCCCAAATGATATTAAGAACAATTGTGAAATGAAAGTCTCTTAATTGTTTTGTTTTAAATGCTCCAGCTGATAAGATTTTCATGATTACTCTTCATTAATGCTGATTTTTCCCTCAAGGTTACTAAACTTATTATGTCCATGGAACTGCTCTGGCTCTGTACACACTGTTAATTACATTTGCTTTAGAAGCTCTATTTATTTAGAATTCCTAGTGCCTGTTCAACTACAGTGAAAGAAAACATATCTCAAAAACATTATAGGGAAATTAAATCAGCTAACACTTTGCTGACAGTGTTGAGAACCGTGCTTGATCTACCACTAATAAGAAGAAGAAAGGCTCATATTTATATCATTTTCCCCACCACACCAAATCTTACATTGTATCTAATTGGTGTTTCTGTATTAGTTAAGGTTCAGTAACAGATTGAATTCGTAAGAAGGAGATGGACTAACTCGGAGAGGTGAAGAAAGAGCTGAACAATTTTGGAGAAGTCTGTTGACCTTTTCAGCCAGCTGCCATTAATACACCTCAGTTCCAGTGATTTCGGTTTTTGCTGTTTCCCAGTCCAAATTTTACATACCCAATAATGAGTATCCAATTAGGCTATCTGTGATCCAGGTACAAAAATTTTAAGCACACTAGTCATTGGGGACTGTAGGGGAGCAAAATTTATCACCCGGAATGTCTCTTTGGCATGCAGATCATTTGGAATGAAAAGAATCAAGGCCCAAAAGACTCAGAAAGAAACTTTGACCTTCCCTGTAACTGCCTGTAAGAATTTAGACAGAGGCCCTGTTACTGGAATAGAACTATCACCAGAGATATCTGCAAAGAATATGGGCTAGGTGTGGTGGGAGAAACAGTAGAGATCAGGGTACACTCTGTGTCCCATTGTCTGTGCTTGGCCCAGCAAACATTTATTTACCAAACATTTGCTTTTCCATCTTCATGTGAATTGCCTTCCTCCCCTTTGAAGTCCCAAACCACTACCCCCAACTTCCTCTTTTGTCTTTAGCTGAAGACAGTTTTGAAGGTGAGGGTTTTGGCCATTTTGCTGAGTTACTCAATTTCCTGGGTCTCTCCATGTTATAAACTTTGTTTGATTTTCTCCTGTCAGTCTGTTTCATGTCAATTCAATTCTTAGACCAGCCAGAAGAGCCTAGAAGGGTAGAGGAAAATTTCGTCCTCCCTGATAGGGTACAACTCTGTAAGTCGGGTGGGGTGAAAGAGTTACCGTAAACAGGTAACTCATGGTAACTCACAACCCAACTGACTTAATCAGCATCATCTACAATTTCCAAGAGTCTTGAAAGTGACCAGGAAATTTTTTTTTCTTCTTTTGGCCGCACTGCATGGCTTGTAGGATCTTAGTTCCCCGACCAGGGACTCAACCCGTGCCCCCTGCAGTGGAAGCAACGAGTCCTAACCCCTGGAACACCAGGAAATTCCCAGGAAATATTTTTATTATGTCCACTATGTAAGTGAGAAAACAGGTTCAGAGACTGGTGGTAGGGAATTTATCAGATTTGTCTCTTGAAAGCAACTGGCACATTAGGTAGCCTCCAGGAAGTACATAACAGGGAGTTTTCCTGTTTTGGTCTTAGCTTCCAGGAAGCTTAGATTCAAATGAAAGATTAACCTTTCCTGTTAACACATTTGTTTTTTCTTATGATCTCTGGTCTTGATTTTTCAATTATCTCTTATTCATTTATCATGCATGTCACTATAAACGGCTACAAATCTGTTCTACATGGCAGAAATATAAATAAATAATGTAAATTATCTTTTTCATAAGGTTCTATAAATTGGGACTGATGTTAAACTCCAAGTTCTGTGTACCAGAATATGGGTTTATTTCTATTTAACCATCACCCTATTGAAAACCAAAAGTATCCTCAAAGTATAATTTTAAATTTCTACTTCACTGTTATTTCCATTGTTTTATTTTCTTTCCATTTCTCAGATGATTTTAGTAACTAATAATGGTAATTTTTTTGCTAATACATTTTAATTTGCCACTTATTATTCTATTTTTACTTGACTCCCTAAGCACAGATTGTTAATCCCAAATGCAGTTAGGCATCTGCCTGGAATTGGGACAGATGTGATCTATAAATCATAACCTATGTTGGCAATAAGGCATAGTTGGCTGTGTTTAAATAATAGTTCTTATTCTAAAAAGTAAAGGTCAGCTTGAGTTAGGGAGTTTTTTTAAAAGATGGTAGTTAAGAAACTTACAATATAATTATGTATGTTCACACACATATAGATTCACATACATTTGTACATTCTATATAAAGAAATGTATGCTATTCACTGAAAGATACATAAAGAGCAAGTCTTACAATTAAGAAATCATTGGTCATCTCCAATAAAGGACTTAAGAGAGAAGCTCAAATAAATAATCTTAACAGGGTAAAAATATATTGCCATCTCATCCGGCATCAGAATTTTCTTAGGTTAGAGATAGTCTTTTTTATTAAGTAAAATGTCTTGCCAAACCACTTTGAATCTAGACATTGAGAGCCAGAAGATATTATTTGGAAAGAAATAGTAAAATCCAAAGATAGCCTAAGGACTATGAATTTGAGGTTGGAAGATATGGAGAAAGGAGGAAAGGAAATTGGTATGGACAAATTAAAACCATAGGATAATACTGGATTTTGGAGATTGGAGTGGTGGGGGAACATGGTCAAGGAAGAAATCTCCCATGACAAGTGGGCAAATGACTTTATAAATAGAGACTTTCTTAGTATTTTAAACTGTTTTGCTGTGATATAAACTTGCTCTTCCTCCAACTTCCCCCAAATATAACTTAAGTTCCGTGTACACAAATTTCATGGGTGCACATTTTTATCTTATGTAAAAAAAATTTTAGTGGGGGAAGGTCAAGCAAAGTAGGCTATACCCCACCTCTAAAATGGCACTGAATAAAGAGACAAGAACATCTGCAGACTTTGAGACATGTATGAAATCAGGCATTTGGTGGCAATAAGTGGAAAAGGCATGGTTATTCCAACAGGATGATTTGAGTAGATTCTGTTTAAAAACAAAAGAATAAACTCACCTGGCATTGTGTATTCATTAGTGAAACATGAGGAACAGTAAAAGTACCATCAAAGAGATAAAAAATTTTAGGGGATCCAGAGGGCAGAGAATTCTATTCAGAAATAGTTCAAGCACTTGGTTGTTTTCAAGAGAGTATTTGAAGACGATTTAGAATTCTTCAAAGTGAAGGAAAACATATTGCAGAAAGGGTTACTTGTATTGAATACCTTTGGCTTTAAGTACACTTTTACCACATCTCTGAGCGAAGTTATCTTAATGCCACACTGAAGATGGAGGGTATTTTGAATAGAGATACTCATAGAGAACACCCATGTCACTGGACAAAATGGATCCTGAAACTGTGGGAGAGATACCCACCTTATGGATATATCATCTTTATCAAAACTTGATAGGGCCTTGAACTGAGAGGTCTTTTTATTTATCTCTATTGCCTAGATGATTGGTTGAATTGATAGTATATTTTTGACAAAGGAATAGTAGCTGGGACCATTGAGATATTTGTAGAGTTGTGTGTGATTTTTGCCAGAAATATGCATTTGAGTGTGCCCAGCATGTATATGGTGTTAAAGTCTGTGTGGATTGAGGAAATCACATAGATCATAGTGGTGCAGATAGAAACAAGCCTAAATCACTTCAAAATTTAAAGATAAGAAAGGAGAAGATATTTCAGTAAAGACGATGGAAATGCATTCCAGTGAGTTATATAGTTTTTTAACCCTACTGAGACTCAAATTTCTCATGTATAAAATAGAAACTACTTCAAGAAGATATAAAGAGAATTGAATTATTTAGCTTTTGAAAAAGTGGCTGTAGTATAGTAAGCACTCAATAAATAAATGTACGTTAACTTGTGGAAAGTTAGTGTTTTTATAAAGTTCCCTAAGTGTTTCTGATGAATCGCTAGCCACGTGTTGTACCAAACACAGGTATCTTTAGAGAAGAAAAAGTGTATTTTGAGCCATATTTTGAGTTACATACATAATTGACTGATTTTTCATCCTGGTGTTCTGGAAGCATGAGTGTGGAATAGTGTTTCACAAGGATCATCTTAATCTATTTTATATCACATTCATAGGTGCTATGCATTTTTTTCATTTATATTTCCCCTATCTCTGCCACCCCGTTTTTTGAGTATTCTCCTAATTCTGGTATAAACCTAAGTACTCTACTCACTTCCAACCCAGTTTACTCAATTTTGTGGAGATTTTCCTTAGTATGTATAAATCTGTAAGTTTTCCACAAAGCAAAATGGTTAGGACAGACTGAAATTGACTTTGTATTGTGTGAGTGAGGTGTGTGTTTGTAAATTTTTCTTCAAGTTCAAACTTGCTTCTATAGAACAGAACTTTAAGTATTATGAATATTGCTGTAGACAATAATGATCATTTTTGTTCCTTTGGATAAAGAAAGTTTTAAATAAATCACAGAAAAAATCTATACATCAATTAGCAAACTGTAGATTTTTAAAATTCTTCTGCATCATGTCTGGGCCTTTGGTATATAGGGCAACAAATTGTTCTTGTGTATTTTTTTAAACTTCAAATCAAATATAAATTTGATCTAACTTCTGATAGCTATATTTAGGAAGGTAATTTTGTAATAGAAAGTACTGACATGAATGTGAAGAGTGGCATTGACATTGCTGAAATAAAAATTCATTATTATCTTCTTATGCAAATTAGTTAAGTCTAGTTGCAGAACTTTCACACAGATATCATGGTGAACTTCACTTTCACTATTTATAGAAACAAACTGGCCAGCGAACTAAGATCCCGCATTTCACTCCTCGCGGCCAAAAAAAAAAAAAAAAGCATACTCTTGACTATTCAGAGCATATTATTTAGCAGACAACAGCATAGGTGCAAAATTTATAAAGTAACCAGATTCATCCCAGATTATTTAAAACCAGATGTACTTACAATGATATGACCACAGATATAACCCCAAGAATAATGGTTAGAAAATCTTTTAATGATAAAAGAAGTAAAATCAAAGTACTGAGTTAACAGAAACACAAGGTCACTTTTGTAGGAAAAGTAGTTGAAACGGAAGATTTCTGTTAAGTATGAAAGTTAAACTAGCTCTTTAATGATGGCTATTGTACATACTTGAAAGAGAAAAAGCATTCTAGGTAGAGATCAGCTGGGAAAATCATAATGGTAAAATACACTTGGTGAGTTTGAAGGCTGGCAATCTAGTCTAGAGGTGTTAAATTTTCTAAGCTGGGAAAGCACATTAGCAATTATTTGGGTTTTGTTTCTCTTTTTCCTGACCCAGAAGAGATGCGGGAAAAGGACTAAACCAGTGCCTGACCGTATCTCAAATCCATCGCGTAAATTGAACTTCAACTTTTGCTTCATTTCTGTTTTTTTTGTGATTATTTCTATTCTTCTTTCTGTCTAACCTTTCATAATGGTACATCCTTTGACTCATCTGTTCAGGTTTTTTTTTTTTCCTTAAAGTGTACATCCCATTACGTCCTTGGCCCCAAGCACCACAGTCCTTCAGGCCTCTGTGACTTCATGCCCATCCAGCCCTAAAGTTAGTGTAATCAGAAAGAGGGTGAAAACTGAGACTCCTTTTGGAAGTATATATCTAATTTACTTGCCCCATAGTTGCAGTGGCAATCATAATTTCAGTATCTATCAGTTATTCAAATCATTTATGAAAATATCCAGGGAAATCTAATCTCTGAACCCTAGAATACTTATTTTGAATTATTTCCCATATCCTGATATAGCATAGAATTTATTGAACAGCAATAAGCAGTTGCTGAATATTTTTTTAGAAAGGGTGAAATAAGTCAGTCGTGATGTTGTACCATAGTGAGGTTGTCAATTGTAAATGTGCTTTATAAAAATAACTCTGACAATAAAATTTAAACTTCTTAATAAAATCATTTTATTTAATGCAGAAATTTAGCATTTTGCTAGAAAATAAAGTTCTTTGCTCAATTTTGAAATTAAGGGCTTTTGAGATTTATATATACATGTATATTTTGTGAGCTCCTTCAAAGTTTGTCTAACATGTCTATAAAATATTTGTGCTTTAAAATGCAGAAGACGAGGAAGAATGTTTCAGAAGATAACCATACATATATGTTTTTGAAATGACTCAATTCAAAGTCTGGAACTGAAAACCCAATAAATAAAATTAAGAATTAAATGACTGGGTTTAACAGCTGATTAGACAAGGCTGAAGAGATTAGTTGTGATCTGAAAGAGAGATCACCACCTGGTCAAATAAAAAATTTTTAAGATTGGAGTCCCAGTCGAGAAAGAGAGTGGAAGAGGGACATTTTAAAAGAGATACTGACAAAGATTTTTCAAAACTGAGTATTCAGCCACACATTCAAGAAGATTGTTTACTCTATGTAAGATAAAAACAAAGAAAACACACCATAGCATACTGTAAAAAAAAAATTGATACCTACTGCCCCAAGAGAAAAATTTTTTAAAAAAGGAAAGAAAAATTAAATATAGCTAGAGAAAACAACTGATTACTTTCAAAATAGTGATAAAATACTGACAGAAGGCTTATTAAAATAAACACTAGAGTCCAGTAGAAAATGAAATGATGCCTTCAAGAAGCTGAGTAGAGAAAAACAGCAATTACTGCCAACTCAGAATTCTACCCAAATAAAATATTCTTCAAATATAATGGTACAATTATAACACTTTCAGAAAAAAAGAGGGGATTTGTTACCATCACTAAAGAAAATAATAAATGATTTTATTTTATGAGAAAGAAAGTAATCCCAGATGAAAGGTCAGAGAAGTAGAAATGAAAAAAAAGGAAGGAAATATGTAATTATGTATATCTCCTTGAAGGTAATATTGACTGAATTAAAATGGCAGTGATAATGCTGTGCGGGTGTATAACATATATAGAAGTAAATATTCAGCAACTGTTGCATTAAAGTATGAATAAATGGAATTAAAGTGTTTTAACAGGAAGTTTTCAAATTATTAATTTATGGTAAACTTTGGTAAGTGGAGGATACTTTTGGATTCTCTAGGATGATATTAAAATAATAGTTAATAGAGTGGAAATAATAAAAACATAATTCAGGCAGTAAGGAGAGAAAAAAAATGAACATAGGTATTTGTGTATAAGTTCTCTAGAGAAACAGAACCAAAAGCAGATATAGCTGCAGCTATAGATACAGATACTGATATAGATATGTTATTTTCTTTATGCAGGAGAGAGAGAGAGAGAGAGAGAGAGAGAGAAGGAGAGAGAGAGGGGGAGAGAGGTAGTCATTTCATAGATTATAGAGAATTGGCTTATGTGATGACAGAGATTGAGGAACTGCACAATCTGTCATCTTCAAGCTGCAATCAAGCAGGAAAGCATATAGTATATGGTATATACGATAGTTCCAGTCGGAGTCTTAAGACCTGAGAACAAGGGAGCCAGTGGTATACTTCCCAGTCTGAGTGCAGGATAAGACTGATGTCTGAGCTCAGGGAGTTAGGTGGAAAGTGAATTCATTCTTCCTCTACCTTTGTGTTCTATTCAGGCCCTCAACAGTTTGGATACTGTCCGTCCACATTGGGGAGAACCATCTGCTTTACTCAGTTCGCTGATTCAAATGCTAATCTCTTCCCAAAACACCCTGTCAAACACACCCAGAAATAATGTTTACCTAGATATCTGTGTATCCTGTGACTCAATCAAGTTGACCATAAAATTAATTATCACAATTTTAAACAAAAGAAATTTTGATGACACATGGAAAAACCACTGACTGAAGGGTCAGTGAAAGGATGACAGAGCAATGTGCAAAAGGATGAAGTCCATTTCTTTAGTTTGAGGAAACTATGGTTGTATGTTGATCCATTTTTTATAAAAATTCCATTTAAATATTCTAGCCTGCTTCTGCCAAGGTGACAGTTGTCTGAAGGGAATTGTGTGGATCTTGGATCTAGGCATGGTAATGGCATCACTGAATCATTTGAAATCACTCATGGGGGAATGATTGGAGGAATGCTTGTGTACCTTCTTTCACTGTAATTGGTGCTTTGAATATTTTCCTTAAGTCTTTAAAGATATGAATCCATTTCCTCCCCTTACTGTTTCACTGGTATTTTAAAAGGGAGAGAGGTGGGTAGGTATAAGATGTAGCTTTCATCTGTAGTACCTTCCAGATAGTTTGTTGCTTGATGTAATGATATAATGTTATGCAGACTTGTGACATGTAGTAAAGTGTGCACATTTATGCATGTCTGTTGAAATGGTTAACTTGTAATAGTAGCCTTTGGAAATGTGTTAGCATTCTACAAAAAGAAACAGCTGTGTTTATAGTCACTTGAAATGATAACTCCACTTTTATAACCTTCTTTTAAGAAAATAATTACAATTTTGAAAAATAAAATGTGTTCTATTATGAACAGATTTATAATAGAAACCATGTTATAATAACTAAATGCCTAACTATTCTTGAATACTTACTGTTTTAATAAAATATTATGCAGTTTTTAATATGATTTTTAAAAGATGGCATAATCATATGAAAAATGCTTATGTTATGTGAAATTAAGAAAGAAGCATATAAAATTTCACAGGTATGATGTTCACAGTTATGCAAATATTGTATGAGATTAAGGAAAAGCCAACAACGTGCGATAGTGTTTTAAGGTAGGCATTATAGAAATGGGTGGTTTAATTTCTCTCTCTGCTGTTTTGTATTTTTATACTAAGTATTCATTATTCTTTTATGGAAAATGTGCATTAAATGTTATTCAACCTTATATCCTCTTAGGAGAAATGCAGATTTAAAAACATTTTGTTAGACATTTTGATATATGAATAAGAATCAGTGCTATGATGTGAGGTCTGAGTTTGAACCTGGCTTCTCACTTTCAAACACTCGGAGACTTTGGGTAAATTATTTTACCTGCTGGATGTTAGTTTCCTCATCTGAAAATGCCTGTTATAATAATGTCTAATTTATAGGATTATTGAAAGTTCTAAATGAGATAATGTATTTAAAGCACAGAACGCAGCATTAAGTTGTGTCAAAACAAAAACACTTGGCAGTAAAGTAGTCAATAAGTCAAAGATGTTAATAAATAATCATAATTATGCTTTCAACAGGATGAAAAATATAAACTTCCTGAATCCAATTTTTAACCTAAAGAGAAACAAATATACAACTCCTTACAATTTTAGACTTAAGGAAAAGTGAATAAACAGAAGAGCCATTGTTATTAGAAAATCTAAGTATCAATCTTAGTTAAAAAATGAATAATAGAATAATAATAATTGAAAATAATTCAGAGTTCACCATTCTAGGTCAGATAACCAACTGCAATATGTTCTACCATGAAATGTAGCTCAACGAAACATACAACAGTTCTTTTCCATAAATTTCTAATCCTGTGGTTACTGTTGAGAAAAATTCTGGTTTAAGAATTTCAAGTAGTAAGAGGTACAAACTACCAGTTACAAAATACGTGAGTCACACAGATGAAATGTACAGCATGTGGAATGTAGTCAGTAATATTGTAATAATTTTGTATGGTGATAGACGGTAACCATACTTATCGTGGTGATCATTTTATGATTATAGAAATATCAAATCACTGTCTTGTGTACCTAGAACTGACATAGTGTAGGTCAGTTATACTTCAATAAAAAAAAGAATTCCAAGTAGGATTTAACAGAGAAATTCAAGTTCTTTAAACTTTATGTTTAAAGTTGTAGCCCCATATCTAGTCATTTAAAACTTTATGCTTAAGAAAGAGTCCTTTGATCTGATTTTGCCTACGTGGATAAATTCTCTTATAAATCATTGAAGTTGGTTCAATGCTCATCCCATAGAGTGCAAAGAGGAACTCGGGGGAGGAGATAGGAGTAGTGTACAAGGGAGAGGGGCAGGTGAACTGGACAGAAATCCAAAAATCCAGGCAGAGCAACTTAGCTCCATTTGTTGAGTCCATTGACCTCTCAAGTGAGAATTTCCTTTGAAGAAATGTTCGTGCACCAAAATCGCTTAAAAACCACTCTTTTAAACCAGTGGTCCCCGTCCTACGCACTAGGACACCTAGGAGCAAGAATTTATTTTTAGAAGTGTTAAATCTTTGTGCACACCAAGGACTACCTGAAGACTAAAAGAAAAATCATGTGGTCTACATATGTGTAATATACTTTTAATCTTTATTGAAGTATGACTGACAAATAAAATTGTAAGATATTTAAAGTATACATTGTGATGATTTGATATACACAGTGAAAAGATTCCTCCCATCAAATTAACACACCCACCTCCATCTGAGAATATATTTTTTCAAAATTTTGTAGATAATATTATGTTTAATAGAAAATATTTATGTATGGAGCTTTTGGTCAATGGATATCTTCCCAATTAGCAGAAATAAAAGCATAACCTGTAAAGTGAAGGATTAAAAATTTAATTATTTTCTAAGGAAGAAGATTATCTATATATTAAGAAGATTGAGAACCTACTATTCCAAAATCAGTACAGTATAATGTGTTTTTCTCTGAAGATAGTCTTCTTTGATAAGGAAACTTTACCTTGGTGATAAGAGGAGAGTAAAGGGTTGGTATGTGTCTGTGAGTGATATAATTGTGAGAAGTGACTATTTTTCAGTATGCCATGTTTCAAATTATTGATTTAGTGTATATTCCCACTCACCTCTCTCTCTTCTATCACATACACAAAATCATAGACATATTCATACACCAAACTCTCCCGCCAATTTCAGTACCTATCAGTGTGCCCCAGGGTCATAGATGTATTAACACTGAAGAGAGGTTTTAGAAAATGTTGATGAAGGCACACCAAACTAGTTATAAAACTAGAACATTAAAATTTTTAAATTGAATGAAAAGGGAATAAAGGAAGAACTTTTGATCTGATTTGGTTTATAATTAAACTTATGAGAAACAGGCATCAAGAGAGGGACAAAGGAAAAGTTAGTCTTTTATTCAGAAGGCTCACTTCCACTCTCTTGCCACTTAATGCTTTCTTGAGTACCTGGTCCTCTCATTTTACTCCTACTGCAGTCTCCTTTCATCTGGCTCAAATCCCAATCTGGGCCATAGCTTCTAAGGTAATGCCCCATGTTTAAGACAATGAAAGGTTTCCTGGCATTGGATAATCTCTCACAAATCGACTGCAGGATGCACTGAAACTGGGACAAATGGCTAAAACAATTTCTTAGACTTAAGTGCATCCTATATGTACGTGTTCTATAAGCCAGATTTTAGTAAATAATGCCAGGGGATATTTCCTTGGCATCTTAGAGTTTGGGGTCAGAGAGACAGTTAAGTCAGTTTCTCTCTGGTGGGTAATTTAACGATATGAAACTTGGTGGAAGCCTGTACTCACATACCTTTGTTTTTCTGCCTGGCATAATTACTTTAAAAGCAACAACCAGGGCTTCCCTGGTGGCGCAGTGGTGGAGAGTCCGCCTGCAGATGCAGGGGACACGGGTTCGTTCCCCGGTCCGGGAAGATCCCACATGCCGCAGAGTGGCTGGGCCCGTGAGCCATGGCCGCTGAGCCTGCGCGTCCGGAGCCTGTGCTCCGCAACGGGAGAGGCCACAACATTGAGCGGCCCGCGTACCACAAAAAAAATAAATAAGTAAATAAAAGCAACAACCATAATCAATATTTTGTTTAACCATGAAACAGAAAGTCCATCATTCATTAGTGGCAGTACTAGAAATCCTCATAGACTTCTAGCTCTTTCAAATTAAGAATATAAATGATACTAGGTTGATTTATCTGCGTTTTAAAATTTTAACCTGAATATACTTTGAGCATTTTTTATTAAAAAGCGACCTTCAAGCAAAATTATCAGTTTTAGCTCACATTTCTCAAAAAAATCTATAATTCCATTAAAAATTTTTCAACACTTCTTCTATAATTGACTATTGAAAAGCATTAGGAAATAAAATAATGAGATTTTAAAATAGATGAAAAGTGCCACTAATGTATATACTAATTGATTGTACTGTTCTACAATGTAAAAAACTTTATTTTTCTTTCAGGGAAGCAATTATTTTATCAACCATAATTTCTGTTCTTTTATGTAATTATAAGTCATCAGTAAAATATTGCTTAGTCCTAAATCAGCTGAAGTAATAAAATATTGTAAACTATATTTTAAAAAGCACTGGCATTTAGAGGCAAACACATGTTATGGCTCTGTGAAAATAATTGACTTATCATACACAGTTTTTCAAATTATTATTTGTAGTTGTGTACTCTTTAACAAACACTTTGAAAATAATTATTACATATCTGCTTCTACAAAGAGTTAGTTCTTCATAAGTAACATGTTTTTTGTTTCTACTTTCTTATACTTGTGAAAACATTAAATATATATTATTAAAATTCAAGAGTAGATAAATAAGGAATCTTTTTAATAAAACCATTTATTTCTCAGAGTTAAATAAAATAAAAAGGAAATCATTAATTTTCAAATATATTAAATATGTAAGAATAAAGGAAAGTCAGAATCATTTAGGAATTAAATTGCTCATCAGATAATGAAGTATTTGAATATGCAATACTGTCTTAAGGTAGGTAAGTTTTTAGCCAAATCCAGCTTAATGTGGAACTTAAAAGTAATCTTTTGGGGATTTACTTACAGAATGGTGGTGTGAAGAGTTCCTCAGTAAACAAAACTAACTTTAAAAAATTATTTAAGAATTACCATTCACAGTTTCTGGAACTTATTCTAAGAACATACAGGAAATAAACATTCATTAAAGAAAATCTACTAAATCTCAGTAAGCACAGTGAGGGTCTGTGACATCTGAGCCACAACCCACTCCCTTACTCCTCCCCCTCCCCAGTTCAACATAATGGAAACTTCCTTTGGGGTGGGTATAGCCAGTAAGATAGGATTTCTCTTCCTCTAGCTTCTGAGATGGGGCGTCACCAGCATTTTTCATACTTTCTCCCACCCCAGCTCATCAGAGCAGAAGCTAAATTTCAGGCAAATATCTCAGGATATCAGGAGGTCCCTCTTTTACCCAGTCCACAGTCATAGTATAGACACTTTATCCCAGGGATGCCAAGCCAAGAACATTGGGGACCCTACTGTCTTTATCACACTCACACATAGGGATATAAAAGCCAAGGAAACCAGAGACCACTGCCCCTGCCCAGTGCTCTGCTCATAAAGCAAGTGTCACTCTGAGATAAGCAAGCCACTGTCTCAGCCACCAGCTCCGGAGATGCTGCCAAGGGA
>NW_006774075.1:4626462-4626675 GCF_000442215.2 Lipotes vexillifer
GAAAGAGACAGGCTATATGAATAGAGATATCTGAAGCTCTCCCCATGGAAACTGACTTTATTTGGAACTGAGTGTGCAGGAATTCAAGAGTAAGGGAGTTCTCAAAAACAATGGAGATTTGGGTGGTGAACTATTGAGATGAGGCTAGTAGCTCCATGACAGCTATAAAGAAAGGCATAAGCTTGGTAGTTTACCAGAGAAAACCAGGGAAAG
>NW_006774075.1:4626688-4628646 GCF_000442215.2 Lipotes vexillifer
GCCCTCTTGGGTCCTAACAAATTTCACAGCCTGTTGTCGAAAGCTGCTCCTGAAAAAAAAAAAAAAAAGAATGAAAAAATAATTCGTATCAGACTGTATTGGACTGTGGATGAACCTATGTCCCAAGATATTTTTGAAACCAATAGAACAATCAGCAGAAAAGTATCGGAGGCTAACAGCTGAATGTAAAACCTGATGAGGTAGACATGTTGAGAGAGGTTAGAGACAGTCAAGAAGAGCCCTGCTGAAACTGTTGTCATCCCACGGTGATTGAATGCATACCTAAGGCTGTGCCTTCTGAGAAGCAATGATAGAGGATTTACACTGCAAGGGAGGTAGATTTCATTAAAATAGTCCAGCCAAATCACTAAAGAAATAAACAAGCAAACAACAATGAAAATCCCAAGAAGGAGCAGTGGGTCATTATCCAGAGTTGAAAGAGTATGTTATCTAAAATTTTAGTTTTCATGAACGATGACAAGACAAGCAAAGAAACAAGAAAATGTGATGCATTCGCAGGAAAATAAGTAGCCAACAGAACTGACCTATGACACTGGTGTTTGACTTAATAGAAAAAAAATCTTAAAAGTAGCCATGAGAGGGCTTCCCTGGTGGCACAGTGGTTGAGAGTCCGCCTGCCGATGCAGGGGACACGGGTTCGTGCCCCGTTTCGGGAGGATCCCACATGCCGCGGAGCGGCTGGGCCCGTGAGCCATGGCCGCTGAGCCTGCGCGTCCGGAGCCTGTGCTCCGCAAATGGGAGAGGCCACAACAGTGAGAGGCCCGCATAACGCAAGGAAAAAAAAAAAAAAAAAAAAAAAATATGTATATAAATGTATAATTTTACATTTTTCAAGGTTAGAAGTCCAAAATGGGTCTTTTGGGACAAAAGTCAACGTGTTAGCTGGGCTGAAGCAACTACAAGAGAATCTGTTTCCTTGTCTTTTTCAGATTCTAGAGAATCCTGCTAGATTCTGAGAGACAATCATATCCCTCAGACCTCTGCTTTCATCATCACATCTTTTTTATCAGACTATGTCTCATCTCTCCTTTCTGTTATGAGAATCCATAGGAATACACTGACATCACTCAGATAATCCAGAGTAATGTATTCATGTCAAAACCTTTAGCTTAGTCATATCTGCAAAATCTCTTGCCATGTCATTGTTATATTGTATTTACAACTATTTACATGGCAATCACATTGTGTTAGGTATTATAAGTAATCTAGAGATGATTTAAAGTATACTGGAGGATGTGAGTAGGTTATATGCAAATACTACACCATTTTATAGAAAAAACATGAGCATTTGCAGATTTTGGTATATGAAGTCCGTCCTGGAACCAGTCTCCCAGGGATACTTGTGCATGAATCGTTCTCCAGGATAGACCATATGCAAGGCCATGAAGCACCTTTCAATAAATTTTAAATTATTAAGATCATGTAAAGTATGTCCCTTGAACAGAATGAAAACAAAATTAGAAATCAATACAGAAATGTGGGAAATGAACAAATATGTGGAAATAAACAACCCACACATAAATAACTAATGAGTCAAAGAAGAAATTGCAAAGGAAATTAGGAACTACTTTGAGATGAATGAAAATGCAGACACATTTATGGGATGCAACAAAAGACAGTGCTTAGAAGGAAATTTATAGCTGTAAGAGCTATATTAAATGTGTGGAATCATCTTAAATAAATAACAAGTTTTCACCTTAATTCACTGAAGAAGCCACTCTAAAGCAAGCGGAAAAAGGAAATAATCAAGGTTAGAGTGGAAATCAATGAAATAAAAGTAGAAAAATAGTGAAAATTGACAAAACTAAAACAGATTAGAATGGTTCTAAATAGAAGAAAAAATGGAATGGCAAATTCAAATAACTATTCACAGAAGTCTGCTGAAAATTTGGGGCAGATAAATTCCATAATGCTAGTATCCTCTCCCCCCCCCCCCA